>NC_046315.1:75790596-76013533 GCF_009819535.1 Lacerta agilis
TCGAGGCACTTTTTAAAGGGCACATTCATATTTAGAATGTCACTCTGCAGATTTATGGATTGACTGCAGAGATCTGTTTGTTGCACAGAACTCTTGGGCCTAACCTCATACAAGGGTCCACTGGGGCTTTCACTTTTCTTGCAACACCAGATTCCCTTCTCAATACTTCTCAATATCTATTTTCAAGTAAAGCATGTGTTTGCATGAATACTGGCATTGCAAAGGCAAGGCAACCATGGTCCATTTTAATTTAAAGCTTATCAGAGAGCTAGAATGTGCATTTATTTAAAAAAAAAATCAGAAAAGAAAATGTTTTCTGAAACAGGTTTACATATTTTATTCAGTTCAATAAATGTTTCAAATGGGGATATTCATTGATATGCAGTTAACACATTCAAGAAGCACCAGTTCTTTAAAACAGTTGCAATATATAATCATTTCTATGCTAAGAGTATTCATAACACAAATAAAAAATTCTTTTGTGGCACAGTGATCTTAGGTACAGCACTTAAAGTGAGTACAGCTTGGCCACAGGTAATAGTTCAAATGCACATCAATAGCTTAAAAGAACTGTCATTTTATATACATTAATACAACTACCTACAGTACATTATGTGATACTAATTATATATCTTAACATACTTTCCCCTTTGTTAAACAGTAGTCAGTTTTCAAGTTAGCTTGCATTAAAAAGGGGGAAGGTGATCCAAGTTTCTTCATAGAGAACTGTGAAGAATTTATTCTTGTATTTATTCTTCTTTCACATAAAGCCAAAGCTGAAACAGAAGGAGTTATATTAGGTATACCTTTTCTCCACAGAAAGCAAAGACTATTCATAAAGTATTAAAGCTTTTGTCTTCCATGTATTTATATTTATTTTGATGAATACCAAATGGAGAGAACTTGAACTGACTCAAAGGTAGAGAACTATCACCATGGTACAGACTTTCTTTTTAAAAGTAACATACCTTAACCATGTAACGTTTTCAAACTGCTTCCAAACTCTATTCATGGTGCTCCCTGTGGGCTCGTTCCCTTTCTAATCTCTCTTTCTCTCTCTCCTCCTGTATATTCACAAATTCCTGATCTCTGACATCAAAGCACAGAAGCTCAAGCCGAAAACCTTGATCCCTTAGGGACAAATATTAAAAAGAAGAGTTCTCGTAAAAGTGTCTGATGGTATCAATAAGACAGTTTTGAACAAGTTAATACAAAATGGTTTTTTATTTCCATATTTGGTACCTGATTAATTTATACTGCTTAAAATATTTATCTGAACCGGAAAGTGTACCCAGTCCTAAAATCCAAATCCTAAAATTTAATGGAATTGATTACTTACTTTTTCCGATCCTTATCTTTTTTATAACCAACAGTGGGCGTAGGTGGCAGTGGCCTCCCTTGGATTATTTCTGCTGCAGCTTTTCTGTCATTGAATGCAATAATTTCTTCTTCCAGGAGTCTTCTTTTCTCCTCCAATTTCATTCTCTCTTCTTGATCAATCCGTTTTAAATGTTCGAACTCCAGCTGTAGCTAAAGTCAAGCACAAAAATATCAACTCTGCCACAAGGTGGTAGCCTAGCACTTAACATACCATCCTCAGTAATCACAAGGTCAAATACAGAGACTGATTTCCTTAACAAGTGTCAGAGTTTTCACTTACTATTTTCTTGGTTCACTTACTGACACAAGCACACTATTGATTTCTTTTTAATGACAAATGTGGGCAACAGTTTTATTTAGAAAAACTTTTCAGGGGGGGTTATCATTCTTTCAGAGCATCCCATACTTAACTTCCCATTTCTTGCTAAATGAAGAACAGATCAAAAATCTCCCAGTTGAACAACATGATCAGCCCATCTTTCAATATGCTATGAGTTATACTGTAAGCTTTTGGTCAACAAATTACTTTTAAATCAAAGGAGATTGATTTCAGTAAATTATGTTAGATTAACTTGTGATGTCATTAAGCATAGGAGACAACTCCTAGGGGCCAAAGTCCCTTCGACCCCCCCCCCCCACACCACCATAAAATATTTGAGGGAGCTGACACACACACACACACACACACACACACACAGGTGATTGGCATTGCCATTCAAATAGTGTGTGTGTGTTGGGATCAGTTATGCAGGGCAGGGCTTACCTGGGACATCCCAATATTTTATTCAAGTTGGTACCCCTATGATTATGCAATTATGAAAGGCTGTTTCTATTGTTTCCTGGAACTCTGATCTAAGTCAACAGCAAGTTGCCACATGAACTTGATGATTCTTGTGTGCTGAACAGCTGGACAGGAAAATGGAGTCACCCGCAGATAAGATGCCTATTTCACCATCTAATATCGCTGCACACCACGCCAATGTCTGAGCAGTGTGCAGGGTCGCCAACTATAGGGGCGGAAGGAGATTCAGCTCGCTCAATATTTTTGGGCAGGGGGCTGAGCCCCCCCCCCCATACTAAGAGGGGCAACATCCCCTGCTGCTGCCACCCTCTCCTGTACAGGGCTGTGCATGTGAGGGAGCTACCAAGCCACAACTCCGCTCCTGGGTCAGGTCTGACCTGGGAAGCGGAGAGAAGCAGAAGGGTCGCAGCAGCATTGCTGCTTCTCTTCTCAGCTGAGCAGCACTGCACAATGATTTTTGTACCCAGCCAGGCCAGCGTAGAGAGAATGATTTTCACCCTGAGCATTCTCCATGCAGGCAGGCAAGCATTGGCCTACTGGGTGGGGGTAGAAGGCACAGAGGGTGATTTTCACTCTCTGCGTTCCCTGCTGCCATTGGGCAAGCGCTGGCCCGCCAGGGTGGCGGGAGGCGCGGAGGGTGATTTTCACCCTCCTCGCTCGCCACCGCCAACAGGCGAGCGCTGGCAGGACGGGCAGAGGCAGGACGGGTCACGTGGCACCGAGCCCCCTCAATGTAGGGGTAAGTCACCACCCCTGTCAGTGTGACGTTCTAGGCGTTCCAAGGCTCTGTTTCCTCGGAATGAGGAACAGCCAAGACTGTGGTGTATTTATGATATATGGTTTATTTACACATAAATATAACCTGAGGGGCTCACAGCATTATCACCCCAAAAGGGTCTTGCTGCTTCCATAGCCACAGCCTTAGATTCCAGCAATCAGGCATGGCTCTATCTCCCTAGCTTCCGTCTGCTCTGGCTTCCACTTCACACACATCTCAACGCTCAGCTCTAGCAATCATCTTTCTAAGTATGGCAGTTATCTCATTTGTATTATGCAACGTGTGGCATTCCAGTTCTCAACCGTAGCAAATGGGAGCAGAAAAAGAAATGGATGGACCCAGCACAGCAACACTGCATTAGAGACCATCCTAACCACAATAAATCACATCAACAACCAAATCAGAATTTGATAAACTTCTCCCTAATGCTGAACGTGCCTAGCCAATCAGCTCTAGCTGTGAGAACAAGGAAGAGGAGGAAGGGCTCTGCCACTAATTGTGAGACACTGGGAAGGGAAGAAGAGGGAGGTACCATGCGCATGTGGACACACACAAACAAACCAGGGGAGGAGACTTATTTGGGACACAGCTGAATATTTTGTTGCAAGTCTCTCTGGGTCCTGACTCGTGATGGAATTCCAGCCATGATCAGGATCCAAAGAAGGGCTGTACAATTCACATCATTGTCTCCAGTGCATTCTTTGCTAGACTCTAGCCATCTTATTCTGCTGCTCCACATAATGCCTTCAAGCTACCACTACAACCAGATCAAGAACTATAAGAGAGATGGGCTTACTTCTCGCTCAGCTTCTTTCAACTGTACTTCTTTCTCTTTGACCCTCCGAACAAACCTTTGCCTCATCTCTTCTTCTTTTTGCCGTAATCCATTAAGGAATTCAAGCCGCTTAGCTTCGTAAGTCTCCTGCACACTGAGGACCATAAAATGTAAAATAGCCTTCATTCAGAGCTGGCCACATTCACCCATTTTATTTACAAAACCCAACCACATTTGACCAGCTTTCCTGTGCACGAGAGACTGTCAAAGTTCACAGGGAGATTGAAAGTACAAGGAGATGTTTTGCTCAAGAAGGTGTGCACTGGAGAGTTACACCTGGTTCATCTTACAAACCTTGCAATTAAGGGGGGTGGGTGAGAACAGGTGCAGTCTGCTGTCTCACCACACTTACAGTGCTTCCTTTTGTTAATAAACTGGTTCTAAAAGCTCTTAGGACAAGCAGTGATGCTATGAATAGAATGCAGGGCAACAAATTAATCATGGTGAAGTGGACAAAGCACACTACATAGGTGGCCCTGGGCTTTTATTTTTGATCCTAAATGCATCTAACTTGGGAGTATACCTAATCAATTGAAATAGAACTTAATTTGAGAAAAATTCGGTCACTTCCAGATGACTTGTTTAATGAGCATTCAGCCTGATTTGCTTAAGAAGACATTAGGCAACATAGTCATAGGGTATTTAATGTGCATTTATTCTGATTTCTTTGTGAGATTAGACAACATTAAGTGAAGCAAGTGTTATTCCACACTTTCCTGTTCAGCAGAGAAAATTCAGTTCTTTTATCACTGTGCATTTGCAGACCACCAAATAGTTCTATCTACATCAACTAATGTACCCACTGGAATTATTGCAACATTTCAAAATCTGTAGTGATTATAGGTAAAGGTAAAGGGAACCCTGACCATTAGGTTGAGTCGTGTCCGACTCTGGGGTTGCGACGCTCATCTCGCTTTATTGACCGAGGGAGGCGGCGTACAGCTTCTGGGTCATGTGGCCAGCATGACTAAGCCGCTTTTGGCGAACCAGAGCAGCGCACGGAAACGCCGTTTACCTTCCCGCCGGAGTGGTACCTATTTATCTACTTGCACTTTGACGTGCTTTCGAAATGCTAGGTTGGCAGGAGCTGGGACTGAGCAACGGGAGCTCACCCCGTTGCGGGGATTCGAACCGCCGACCTTCTGATCAGCAAGCCCTAGGCTCTGTGGTCTGACGGTAAAAGAAGATGTCATTTTCTCATTGTTTGCCTGGCTTTGCCATTCTTCTCCTCTTTACATGCCAGTCTAGAATCTCTTATATCAGTTTTTTAAGCTTCCTCTCAGAATGCTGGATGTGTCCTTGCTTTTTGGCACACTGACAACTGGATATTCTCTCTACAAAGTCACTTTCCAGTAAAGAGACTACTCTGAACCAGACAAAGAGTAAAACTTGCTGATCTTACAGTTGAAAGCTGATTCCAATCTCACTGTAATACATACAATGTCAACAGCCAGAGGTCTTCCAAATATCTCACTCTTGGTATCTGTTAAGGAGTAAAGGTGCCTTTCGCTTAGAAAGCATTCTAATTATTTTTAAAGGAACCCAGGTGTTAAGATGTGATTGTTGTTGCTTTTTACACCAAGGGCAGGAGACCTGCCACCCTCCAGATGTTGTTGGGTGTCCAGCTCCCATCAGCCCCAGCTCCAAGCAACATCTGGAGGACCACAGATTTTCCACCCCGTTTTCCACCCTAACTAGGTTCAGCATTAGGTGGTATCATCTTATTGCACCAAGTCTAACTGCTGCATGTGCACTGGCATGTTTCTTCCCTGATTTTAAACTGGGATAACAAAACCAATTACAGCTTCTTCAAGTTCAGTATCTACTTGGATGTAAACAGATGAAGCTAGCCCTTTGCAAATCTGTACCCATTCCTTTTTAGTCAGGCATATAACTTTTCCTAGAGAAGCAAGTTTGGGAGGAACAGCTGGCTCATCCCGTTTCTAGCAACAACTAGATGCAAGATGTTTATTGGTTGGCTGCTCTGGCAATTATGAGGCTACACCCCAAACCACCAATGAATCCATCCAGATTAATGTCATGCTTCTGGCATGTGTAAAGGCAGGCTGCAAGAAGTATTGGACTAGTGGGGGGGGGGCCAAAAAGCCAGTGCTGGATTCAGAGCTGCGTAGATATGCATTAGATGAGTGGAGGTAGAGCCAAATGTGAGTTCATCCCCCAGTGGGGGAAGAAAACAACTTACCAGCTCACAAAGGAAGGTAAGTCTTCAACTCCTTACTGTTCGACAGGGAGAAGAACAGCAGCATCTTTTCAGAAAGGTTATGTCAAAGGTGTGATTGTATCCCTTTTTTTATTCTGATCTTACCAACACTGTTAAGGCAAGTTAATTGTCAACTTCCCTGTTTTTACAGAACTATTATTTATTCTAGTCACAGATCATGTTCTGTTGCAGAAGTTAAATGTTAGTACTGCAGCGACTACTGTAAATAAAGTATGTTTTGAGGCCAGTACGCATCTTGCATATCTGTTTAGAACATCAACGAGAAGAAAGAAAGGAAGGAAGGAAGGAAGGAAGGAAGGAAGGAACCAATTTAATTGGTATTTAAGAACATAGGTAAGTCCTTATACCAATTACAGGTAGGCTATTTGTCCACCTGATCTAGGTATTGTCTAATCCGACAGGAAGTGCCTCTCTCCAGGGTCTCAAGCAGAGGGACCTTCTACATGCAACACATCTGTTATACCACAAAGCTATGGTCCCCTACCCATATTTGTAAGATGAAGAATTAGTACACAGCTGGAGACATTCTGAGTTGTACTTGAGGTAATTCAATAATAGTTCCAAATCAGTACCGGGATCATGTCACTATTGGTTCCTGTAAGACCAAGCTATATCTTTCTAAAACCCACACACAGAGAGACAGGATTGAAAGACTTTAATTCCATCATTCTACGCTATAAGGCTACATACCTTTCTCTATGAGCTGTCTTTTTGGAATCTGGAATCCTAAAAACAAAACAAAGATACAGATTTATCAAGTTGTAGTGTGCTTCCGCAGTTCTAAGTAACCTAATTTTATGTTATCCTGGCTCACAGAAAGAAATTGATACCATTCCAAGTTTCTAAAAGTTAAAGGAATTTGCTTTTTCTCTTATGGAAATATAACACTGAAAGAATTATGCACTTAATTTTTAAAATGATGGGTGGTATTTAACTGAGACTTACTCAGGGTAGATTTCAATCGTTAGTCCTGTTCATTAATTTTAATGGGTCTTATTCTGAGTAAGTCTTAATTGAATACCACCTAAGATTTGTATTTAGCACTTACGAACAGCTAAATACATGTAGAGTACACTTATAAAACTTTCAGAAGCCTTGTACTCATATAACACAAAACCGAAACATGGCTTAGACTTAAGTCAGAAAGAACAAGCACGTGGGGACCCAAAAGGGAAATTGCAGCCACTTCGCTCCTCCCCCAATCCTGCTGCTGCCATGCTACTTGGAGCTAAGCTATGGGGTGAGATTCAGCAAAGGGCCCCCACTAGCAGAGGTCTGTGCAATAACACATTTCCCTTCCCCTCCTCCCCCCATGCAAATTGGCTAGGGGGTGTGCAAACAGTTTTAACTACACACTCAAGATTCAAGATAACTTTAGAGACGTAATTACAAAAGCCATGTTGGGAATTGGTTTAACTATTAAAAACATAGGAAAGGATCGCTCTCTTACTTGATTTGATCACTGTCTCGGAAGCCCATCTCTTCCAGTTTATACTGCCGGTACAGTTCATAATGAACAGAACAAGTCTGTTCTATCAAGTCTTCCATATTTGTACAAATCATCATTTCCCGAAGCTTCACAAAATCACAATGGTTCTCATTCTCCACTAATGAAATGAAATAAGATATCACCTCTATCCTATTGGGATTTACCATGGGATGCAGGAAACACCCCCCAAAAGCCCTTTCACGCTGGGGTTGCAGGGGGGGTTATTGAGCAGAGGCAGTCTTTCCCATCCATCTCATACATTTTGCAAGGGTCCCCTGAACCACAAGGAGAGGCTTTCTGGTAGGTAGCAGTTGCAAAGATGGGATCAGGAAATTCCCCTTCCAAATGCATCTGCCAGCTCAGAAGCAGATGGGAGGTATAGGAAGGCAGAAGAGGTATCACCCCCTCCCCAATTCCTCACCATCCAGGCCAGATTATATGCCCTCACTAGACTCCTCCAGCTCAGACAACACCGTTCCAATTCATCCCTCACCACTTCCACACCATAAAAGCCATTATTTGCAGAATGGTCCTTTAAAAGAAGGATGGGTAGGGCTAATACAGGCTAGCCTTTATAACAACTCAAAAGGCTTCAGCATAATTCTCAGGCAACAGCTCTCCTTAAACTAATCCTAGCAAGCTCCGGCTGCTGTGGGCAATCCAGACTGCTGACAAGCTGCCTTTTTGCTTTGTGGCTGGTAAGCATGTGCCCCATAATTTCCTGCTGAAATCTTGTGCCTTTTTAGATCACGGATGTTCTGTGTACTGTTTCACTTTTGTTGCTGTACAGTGCAAGAGTGCCCCTCCAGATGGCAACAATACAATAATATTGGGGAAGTATCACAGTGCAACTATTAAAGCAGAGTGGTTGATACATGGACTGTCGTGTCCTGTCTAAATCCATCACTAATGCAATATTATTGTTACAGGTAGGTAGCCGTGTTGGTCTGCCATAGTCAAAACAAAATAAAAAAATTCCTTGATGACGTGTTGCAGAATACGCCTGTGAAAAAGCAACAGTCTGGAAGGGTCCTGGGAAAGTAGACTGATGGTACTGATACAGATCACCAGTTTAAATCACAAAGCCTAGGCCATAGAATATTGCCTGGCTCACAAATTTTACAAAAAGATGTTGTGCTCATTCTGGAGGCTTCAAAAAAAAGGGGGGGTGAGAAAGCCGTTCTATAAAGATACTGCAAAATGTAAAGTTTATCAGTTGAGAAGCAGAAAATTAACCACGCAGAGTTACTTTCACTGCTGACTATCTTAGGAAACTAATTCTGGGAAAAGTGAGAATTCAAACTCTTCTTTACCTTCCACTACACCCCAAGGATACTGGCGAGCTTTTACTGTTTTGTCTCCAACTTTTACCTCTTCCAAACTCCCCACTACTGCAAATGGCAAGTGTGCCTGCAAAACAGAGAGTAAATAAATTTGTATTGCTGTCAACACTAAGAATAAATAAATGAAAAATACAATATATACAACAACATATAGCCTAATTACATGAAAGACCATCGGACCTGTCAAAAAGAAGGTGAAATCCCATTAAAATATTTGCATTCTAATACTTGTAGTGAAGTACTTACATTCATGTTAGCATTAATGTTAGCAATGCTCTCATCATCTGTTGGAAATTGATATATCTGGAGTCTACTACTGACCAGTTCACTCATGATGTTGACCTTAAATTGCTGTAGTTCAGTTTTAGAAATTGTATCAGCTTTGGCTATAAGGGGAATAATGTTCACCTATTAAAGAAATAAGGAGTATTGTATTCATACAAGTCAAATCTGCAAGTAATCTGAACTTTTAAAACACAAATTACCATATCAAGGTGCTTTTTAAACAGAGTAGCAAAACAGCTCTTCAGTACCATGAGCTTGCTAAATAATAATAATAATAATAATAATAATAATAATAATAATAATAATAATAAACAACTTGCAGTTTCTACTTATCCGTAGAGCTCATTTGGACTTTGATCTGTATTAACTAAAACGAAACATTCAGCTTTGTTAAAGGCTTTCAAAAATTATCAGTTTTCCAATTTACCAGAAATACTGTGAAACCTTTACCAGAATAAAACATCATCATCAAAAACAGTTATCATCACAAAGGTTTTTTGTTTTTGTTTTACTAGGGCATCAATGTATTGCTTTTTGTATAATGTTTTATGTATAATGAATCACCTAGCAAAAAGGCAACGATTTCCACAATGATTCCCTTGCTAGCAATTGTAGGCTTTTTGTACTTCAACAAAACATACTGCTAGCTACTGTGAAATGCGTTTCTTTTTTTCTGGATGTGCCTTTTCTTTTGCCTTCCTCGTTAACAAACCAAACATATCCCTTGTGAGCTGACAACATTTTAGAGCTTCTGAAGAACTATTGGCAAATGCAAGCAAGTGAAGACCCTTGATATGGTATAAATCATGCAGAGAACTAGCTTTCCTGTCTGCCTGCCATTCAGCTAAAGGCATAGGAAAGACTGTTTATATTGCTGCTTGGCGTATAAGGTTTTTGTACTCTATACACATTTCTATACATCTTCCCTTGACTCAGCTACAAGCTTAAAAAAAAGAAGTCAGATTTAAGTCTTTCATACATTAAAAATACCTGATTAGGATTTTTAAGGCAACCAATCTTCTGCCCTTAAAGTAAGGTTGGGGAACCTCTTTCAATAATGCTTCTTTCTTGTCTGGATGGAAGACAGAGGGGTGTGCAAGTGTGTGCGGAAACTAACCTACTTTACAAAGATAAAATCTGTTGCTCCTCTATCCCCTTTTGCCTCTGGCCCCATCCACCATTGCTAAGTGGCCCTCAGAAAGCTGCCTAGAAGGGAACACGGCCCTCAGCTGAAAAAAGACCTGCACCTGTGCATTAAAGTTTATCCACCTATAGTCGAATGGAAATGCAAGTGGAAGAGTTGGGTGGAATTATGGGGTAGAAGTGATTGTGTGGTGGAGGGAAAAGGATAAGACTGAAAGCGACCTAGTTCATGGCCGACATTGTCAAATCACGTTTATAAAATGAGCTACTGCTTTAAACTCCATTTAAACCCAGGATGCCTTAAAATCCTGAAAATAATTTGAGGTACACTTCAAAGAGAGGTACAGCTTAGGCATAGGTTCATAGCCCCAGCCCCTTCCGGCGTCACACCCTTTACGGAAGTTGTATCTGGAGACTGGTTATGCCTCTTGCTTGCCTGGATAGAGAGTTATGTAGAGACCTTTAATTTATGTGGTTGGAAAACAGCCTTCTAAAAGTCACATCCTTTACTCTTGTCGTGTGGCTCCTGGAAAACTACTGACAAGGGAATGTGGCCCTCTGGCTGGAGGGCCCCACCTCTGGTTTACATCATCAGCTAGAACTAGGCTGGAAGATAGGTACCAGACAAGACTAAAGTGATGACTGGCAAATGAATAAGAAGGTAATTCTGCCTATATTACTGTACTAGAGTTTTAACTTACTTACTGACATTACAGCTTTATAAAAGACAAAAATTTAAAAAGAGTCGGCTGAACCACTGTGACTTATTATTTAAGTATGTGCAAAAGACTCTGTACTGAAATTTAAAATGATTTTTCTCACCTTCTGAATAGCACTTGTTTTACTTAATGTTGTAAGATCTTAAAAGCATGGTGAGCATTTATTTTAATTAGCATGGGATATTTTGCACAAGTTAGAGCCTTATCAAACCACTACAGATTTAAAATACTGAAGTTGAAAATAGCCACAGTTCAGCAGTACAACCTTTGAAAATCAAAGATATAAATGTATGTAATTATTGGCACAGGCTGCCAATTAGCTATCACACTATGTCTAAGCTGCTAGTTTTAGTATATAAGGCCCTATACAGTATGGGACCAGGATACCTAAAAAACCAGGTATCCTGGTAGACCTAGATCACTGTGCTCTGCAGAAGAGGGCCTCTTGCAGATATGAACTTATCAGGAGAGAAATTCTTCCCTTGAATACTGGACAGGTGCCACCCCTCTTTGCTTTGGTGCTGACTGAAGACTTTTCTCTTTCAACAAGCCATTTACCTTGGGGGTGATGACATCATAACGTTGTTGTTAATTAATTAATTTTCTATACCTCTGTTCATCCAAGGAAACTGGTGGCATGCAGGATCATCTTGCTCTCCACTGGGGGTCCAACTCTTCAGCCTATTCCCAACCCTTCCTACTGATATCCCTCCCTTTTCACTGAAGCAATGGCAAAACTATGTAATAGGCTTTTGCAATAGGGGGAAGAGGGCTTGTCAAAAAGGGATTGGACAAAGGGATTGGACATTCCTAATACCAAAGTGTGTCATCTACAACGATTACTACTGTTGATGAACAACACTAAATCAGTGCATGGGGTTACAACAGAATACCCGCCAGGCATTACCCTTCATCACCGTATTGACAACAAAGTTAGACTCAATAGGTAACCCTTTCCTTGCCCTCAGGATATGGAGGTGTTGACAGAAGGCGTTGGCACCACTTCTATCCCTTCTTTATCTTCGACCACCCTGATTTCCCTAGCCTGGAAAGGTGTGCACAATTTAGGGAGTGAGAAAGTATAGAAACAAAGTTGTTGAGGGATTTATTCGCAGTGGGTATACCTCTAGCCCAAGAGATTGCTTGCCGCCTTTCCCAATGCTTAAACTGTCTTAAAGCAGCCCAACTGTATACTTTTGTGGAAAAGGTTGGGGGGCAGGATAGACTGTGTGACCCTTCGGCACACTTGGAAACTGAATGCATTCAGTGATCTGATCATAGAAAGGAAACAATCTCTGTGATACATGATGTGCTTTTTTCATTTATGGAAATATGAATGACTTAAAACTGGCTTGAGAAAGAGACCTGGGAATCATTATACCTGATTCTGCTTGGGAAATGATCTGGCAGTGACACCCCTTTGAGACCATATCTGCAGCAGCATGGAAAGCAGCACAGAAGATGAGCCCTGACGCCAGGACAACTTGTTATTTATTTAACTTAGCTACATGAATGAATTATTGCCTGATCGCTTTATGGGTTGTTCAGCACAGGGCACCTTCTTTCACAAGTGGTGGGATCTTGTGACCTTTCTAAAATTACAAACAGTTCCCAAGTCTCCATCCTTAACTCTTGAGTCTTTACAGCTGGAACCAAAATTCTTACACAAAGACTTGCTAAATTTGGTGGCACGGTCAACAATTGCTAGCAGCTGGAAAACGTATTTGGACGTTGCACTGGACATCTGCTACAATCACATCTGATCCCTAGCTGTCTTGGAGAAGCTGACACACTTGGTCCACAGGTTCAGAAGGCATCTGAACCCTGGTTATTTTGACACTTCAATAAATTACACTTGACTGTCTGGATTCCCCTTTATCCTGCCTTTGACCTGTGCCCACTTTGTTTTTTCTGTGTGTTTCCAAATTCAAATTGATTTGAATTTTGTTGTTTATTTGTTTACTTGTCAAAATCAACAAAACATTTTTTAAAGTGAATTCTGGTTTTAATATCTTACCTTCCTAGAAAGATTTTTCATGGTTACTAAATCAAGAGTTTTAAGGGAATGCCCTGTGGGTGAAATAAAGTACAGGCACACATGGATACGAGTATCACGGTAATTATACAAGGAACGATTAATTTTCAGCTCTTCCTGGAGGTAGGCTTCAAACTGTGCATCTACATAATCCACTATTGGCTGATAGCTGCAGAGAAGGGGGGAAATATTTGATATAAGAGGACAAAGGTTGAGTTTAACTATAATACACTGATGCACACAAATTGCCAAAGGACAGTAAAACAGCAGTGACATTAGCATAAATTCAGGGAAATTCTTAGGAAATTTTAGGAAATTATTCTCTAAAGTATATGCTCAGAAAAAGACAAAGCCTCTTGACCTGAATATTATCATCATAAACCAAAACAAGGGCACATCCACAGAAGTCCATGCATTTTGGCTGGCCTTGGTAACCAAATCAGGAGTTGCCTCAACCCTGCCGAAGAATAGCTGGGTGTTTTACTGACCTCACACAAAACTTCGGAGGCAAGCACCTCTGAAGCTCAGTGCCATCAGCAATTATCCCATTATCTCCCTGCCAAGCTCCAAGCTGAGAAGGGCGATGTTGCACAGCTCTTCCAAGCTCCTCTCCAAGATGCTTGTTAATCTAAACCAGGGGTCAGCAAGGCTTACCGGCCATGGGCCGGATCACTCCCGCAGAGATCGTCTGTGGGACGGACAAGCGCAGCACGACGCCAGAAATCACTTCTGCGTATGCCCAGACACCCAAAATCGTGCCTGCACAGAAGCGATTTTCGGTGTCTGGGCATATGCAGAAGCAATTTCCGGTATCTGCACATGTGCAGATGTGATTTCCGGCGCCACTCAGCAAGTTCCCGCGTTGCACTGGTTTAGTGCCGTGCGTGGGGAACTCACTGAGCGGGCAGCTCGGTTTGGGGGCGGCTCGTGGGATGGTATAACGGTCTTTGTCGGCCGCATCCGGCCCATGGGCTGCACATTGCTGACCCCTAATCTAAACTACCAACGCCACCTTCTTAGTACCTCTCCGCACTAAGCAGTGCTCACTCACCAATGCATCCCTGTCCTTTCCAGCCCATACTAACTGGATGAGTGGGATATGTTGTGTGGTGGGCAGCACTAGCACCTCATGCACTGAGCACTGCCTAGCACTGACAGGTGTGAAGAAGAGGAAGAAGCTCAAAAGGCAAGTGATCTTCCATACAGTTCAGTGTTTTGCAGAGCACCTTTGAAACACAGCATCACATAAATGACCCCCTAACGTCTTCTTGTCCTCCCAGCTCTGTGATTGCTGTAACAGCCCATTCTTCTCTTCTCATTGCTTAAAGTGAGAAACAAGCAGTTGCTTCCACCTCCTCTTTCTCCAGTTTCTCAGTGTTAGGCTTCAAGCTTTACCCTGACCTGGAGCATAGGAGGTTGTCTTACATACTGAGTAAAACTCATGGGTCCATCTAGCTCAATACTGCCTGCACTGGCTAGCAGTGGCTCTCCCAAGTTTCAGACAGGGAGTCTTGAAGGATTTTAATTTAGGGTCACCTCTTTGGAGATATGAGATTAATTAAATCGGGATATCTGATAGCAGATCTTTCAACTATCAAGCAGATTCTAGTTTTGTTAGGTTTTTGTCAGTTAGTTGGACAATTTATCAGAAAACACTAGAAATGGTTTATAAGGGATAATTTATTATAAAGTTCCTAATGCAGAAAAGAAAAATTTAAATAAAATGAATTCAATAAGCCTATCAATACCACTACATGACACAAATGTCAGATCCTAGATGGCATGTCACTTGGCGAATTAATATGACATTATTCAAGTGAGGAGATACTAACCTATCTTCTTTGTTTATCTGATCACCAAATCCAACTGTCTCTATTATGGTCAATTTCAATCGAACATTGCTTTCCCGGAGCTCATATGTCTCAGCTTTAAGTCGTACATTTGGCTGAAAGTGTGTTGACACACGGTAATCAAAACTGTTATTAAACAAACTATGAATCAAAGTTGATTTCCCAATTCCAGTCTCCCCTACAATTAAAGACAGATAAAAAAATGTACATACATGTCACACAAATTTCACCATAACACAATGAGGGTAATTTAATTTCTTCACATTCCCCAGGGGGTGAGGAGTGGGGTGCAAAATGGCATTTGCTGTAACTAAGGATTTAGTTCAGAGAGGCCATTGTCACTTTTTTATTCCTTGATAGCAATATCTGATCATTATGCCATGGAATTTCCTCAAAGGATGCAAATATTTTAATATTTGTTGGAAGCCGCCCAGAGTGGCTGGGGGGACCCGGCCAGATGGGAGGGGTACAATTATTATTATTATTATTATTATTATTATTATTATTATTATTATTATTATTATTATTATATATTTATTCTAATGCTATTTTTGCTGCAAACTTTTTGGGGCTTAGGGAAAACTTAATCCTACTTAAGGAATTCTGTTTATCTGAACTAGTACAATACCAATGGAAAAGGGCAACACGTTCGTCACTTTTCTCTCCTTCAGATTTTTCAATAGTAATGAGTTTTAAAATAAAATAACTCACTACTAACAGCTATTTTACTTACCAATGCAGAGAATGTTGAAGCAGAACCCCTGTTGGATATATTTATTAACCAACTGATCTGGTAAACTATCAAAGCCAACATGACCAGACAAGGATAAGGGTCGGGAACTCTGCTGTGGAAAGAATAATATAAATTGGAATACAAGGCTGCAACACTATTACTACTATGTTGGCAGCAAGTTGTTGCAAAGACTAAATAAGTTAATACCCATCATCCCTGACCACTGGTCCTGCTAGATAAGGATGATGGGAGTTGTAGACCAAAAACAGCTGGAGACTCAAGTTTGTGAAACCCTGATCTAGAAGAAGGGTACAGTAATCGATGGCAATTTTTAAACTTTGTTCTGCTCAACAAATTGTACAACTGCTAAAAAGCACTGCAAGAAAAAAGCCTTTGATAGATTGGGGGGGGGGGGTTACACAGTATAGTTAGAATTCTACAAACAAAACCAAACTGCAATTTTATTTTGGGTGAATTCACATTTTATTTGAATTTCTACTTTGCTGGCCATAATTGTAATTCAAACAGTGCATGCCAAATTATGTTCTATCATTCCTTTTTATATCGAGAAGGTTTAAAAACATTTATTATACATTATCTAAAAAGGTAACAACTTTTAACCATTGTTGGACAGTTGCAGCGGGGCGGGAAGCATCTTGTCGCACCTTACAAATTTACTATGGCATAAGCCACTGTGGACTGTAGTCTCTGAAAGCTCATGCCTTAATGAATTTATAAGTCTTCAGAATTCCCACAAGAATCTTTGTTATTTCTGTAGTGCTATAGCAATATAAAGAGAATACTCATCGATTACTTTACTCACACTCCTTGTTTCTTCTTTATTGACTGGTGGATAGGATGCTCTCATTCTCGTCTCAAACTTATACTTCTGGGGGGGGGGGAGAGAATAGACCAAATGATTTTCTAAAATAAAGAACAAATGGGGAAAGGGGGGAAAGGTAGGACTAAAATTTGACTAAATATTTTTATTTAAAAAATTAATTAAAACAACTGGGTAAGTAAAAAGTGGTAGGACTAAAACTAGATTAAATAAAATCATAATTGAATAATATGAAATTTATTTATTTGATTAATCGGACCTATTTTGTATATGAGTTAAAAACAAACACATTGAAGCATGTGGTATCCAACAAACATGTCCCATCAACACTAAGATTTCTGCTTCTGCAGAAATCTTCCATGCATCCGCTAAATGTATTCTAATAGTTCCCCCAACCCTTTGGAGCAGATGAGGGGCAAGCACAGGGAGAAAAGAGGAAAGAAAGTTCATTGTGGAAGCGAAAATGCTTGGGTGCATTTGTTGGGTGCTAGCCATATGCAGGACCGGATTTAGGTTTGATGAGGCTCTAAGCCAGCCTTTCTCAACCTTGGGTCCCCAGATGTTTTTGGCCTACAACTCCCATCATCCCTAGGTAGGAGGACCAGTGGCCAAAAACATCTGGGGACCCAAGGCTGAGAAAGGCTGCTCTAAGCTACTGAAGGTAATGGGGCCCTTTATAAGTCCAGCTGTCCTTTGTCAACAACAAATTGTCGCTGTTTTTTTGTGTTGAATATATGCTATATGGTAATTTATGGACCTAATAGGTATCTAAAGCCATTTGCACATAACAGAATACGTATTTTATCAAAGTAATTGTTGAACTTATCTTAAATTTTGGAAATGTACATCCAGTTGTTGTTTTTTTCCTTTAATTTTTTTTTTGGGGGGGGGGCCCAAGAGACTGGAGCCCTAAACTATAGCTTGTTTAGCTTATACGTAAATCCAGCGCTGCCCATATGCTGTTTTCAGATGATACAGATGCAGCATGTTATCTTGGAAGAATCACTGTGGTTGGGGAGCATGCATGCATGCAATAAGGAGCTGTTAAGTGAGGAGAAAATGACACTTGCCATGTGCAGTTGTCATTTTTCAAACAAACCACACTTATCCCATTTGTTGGTCCCTATGATACAACATCATCTGGCTTAGGAAAAGCGGGTGTTTACAAATTCCTCCTCGCAGCTGCATCCAAGAAGGGAGGGAAAGTTCACAAACTCGAGGCCCGCCGTCTCTTGTTCTCATCAGACAAAACTGTGGTTTTTTGTTTTTATTAGTGTGGCATCCAAACACAAGTAAGCTGGCTTTTCCTCTTCAGCCAGAACCCACCTCTTTGCAACTAAATACAACATGAAATCGAAGTGTTCACCTACTCCCAACTTAAAAAAAAAAGCCCACAACAGTAACAAGCCTGTGAACATGCTCTCCATCTCATTACCTCTGTATATGATTCATTTCAAAGCTTCACCTTGGGAAGCCCACAAAAATTTGCACAGCCATGATGATTCTTTGGCCTTGAAAAAAAATGGGGGGGGGAGATGTCCCTCCCCGCCAACAGTTAAGTTAGTTCCCTTTCCCCAACTGTAAATTGTGTCTCCCCATTCTCTCTCTCTCCACAAAAAGTGTAACAGGGGCTCCCCCCTGAAAAAATCATGGTTATGTGACGACTGGAATTTGCCCTCTGGCAATGCAGTGAGCGTCCCTGCTAAAGATCTGGCTTCTGTTTACTGTGACAGCACAAATAACGATTCATGAAGGCTGCTTGGGGGATGGCTGCTCCAAACCTGCAAAATTGCTGCCTGTGGTAAGGGGCTGGTGGATTAATTACA
Organism: Lacerta agilis; assembly: GCF_009819535.1. Lineage (NCBI taxonomy): Eukaryota > Metazoa > Chordata > Lepidosauria > Squamata > Lacertidae > Lacerta > Lacerta agilis. The sequence goes on from NC_046315.1 coordinate 75,808,898, forward strand.
GCGCTATCTGTACCACGGCCATCGGTTATAGGCTTAACGCCGTCACTGTTTCCGACAGGCCTGCTGCTTGTCGCAAGGCCTCAGGCTTCTCGGCCTACCTTTGTTCAGCTTGCTTAGGCCTAGCTCCTCAATCAAGGCCTTGTCTCAGCCCTGGGCTCTGAGATGTCGCCTCCTAAAGTGGCTGCTTTGAAGTGAACCTTCCAGAAGTCTAGTCATGTGATAGGAGTTTCCTTCAAGTTGTTGTATTTTAATCACCAGGCTAGGAGAACTAACACTGGCAAGGCTGCAAGAATCCTGGGAACTGGAGTACAAGACAACAGAGGCCTGCTCTTAAAACCAAAAGATTTGCAGCAGGGGCAGACTTTCGGGTTTCAGCGGTGCCCTGTGCAACGTCAAAATTTGGGGCTCCCCACCACCTCACTCGCTGCATTCAAAATAATAGCTACAGCACCCCCAAGGCTTCGCGCCCAGTGTGGCTGAACCCTCCCCTAAATCTGCCCCTGGATTGCAGAAGGAATTTTTTGCCTGCAGAAATTGCTGGAAGGAGAGGTGGCTGCAATTGACCAAGGAAAGAGAGAGAACTAACTGCACTATTATAGACATCGGTTCTGCCAAAGGGCTGGGCAAGAAGTCACTTGTGGACAGTTAAGTTAGTTGCTGGAGGCTGTTTTTGAACTGCAGGCTCCCAGAAAAAGGAGATGGCTCTCAAATGCACCACATTTCCTTTGCAACAGGGGGCTGTTTCCATGTAGCTGGCTGGAACAGCAGACCCCATTAACATAATGCTCTGCCACACTGGAACTGGGATTTTAATAGAAGGATTTCAACAGAAGGTTCTTTTCAAGCCTAAATGATATGCAGGGGTGAGAGGGGCATATTACAGGCTGGGTGGAGAGGTGGGAGCCATCCCTGTTCAGCTGCATGGAAGATATTCATTACTTATTCGTTACATTCCCAAAGGTTGGGGATAAGAAGTTTCAAATGGTGCATATCTCCAGCCGCTGACACCTCCTTTTATTCTGATTGGCTGTAATCAGCAGAAAGGTTGAGAATGCTTCTCTGTGACTAAAAAAGCTCCCTTTTCAAAAGCACAGAAAATTTGGCAGAAAGTTTTTTGCCCGCTGCAGCCTTAAAACTTGGCGCGGCGCGGCGCCGGTCAGAAGGGGTGCCGGCTGCTTGCACCTGCCATCTTGGGTGGATATGCGCAGTCCACCCAAGATGGCGGGTGCGAGCAGCCGGCACCCCTTCTGACCGGCGCCGTGCTGCGCCAAGTTTTAAGGCTGCTGTGCTGCTGTTTGCGCGTTGCAGCCTTTTAAAAGTTTCCGTGCCGCTCGCGCCAATCGCAGGGGCGGGGCCTGCCCCCAGAGTGTCACCTCCCCAGGGCGGTACCTGGGGCGGACTGCCCCCCACCCCCTTGCTCTGCCCCTACCCAACATCATTTTTTCCCCAGAGTCTTCTCTTCTCATGAGGTGGCCGAAGTATTTGAACCTCAGCTTCAGGATCTGTCCTTCCAGTGAGCACTCAGGCCTGATTTCCTTAAGAATGGATACCGGTAGGTTTGATCTTCCTGCAGTCCATGGGACTCTCAAGAGTCTCCTCCAGCAGCACAATTCAAAAGCATTAATTCTCCGGCAATCAGCCTTCTTTGTGGTCCAGCTCTCACTTCCATACATCACTACTGGGAAAACCATAGTTTTAACTATATGGATCTTTGTCAACAAGGTAATGTCTCTGCTTTTTTCCTTGTAGGAATATGGTATACCACCTCCTTGTGCTAGCATGCATGAAGCTGCAGTTACATTGGAAAGATGCAGACAGATGTACTGTCCACAAGTGATATGACAGGATATGGTTCTGGGCTTTGACAGATAAAACTTATGCAATGCTGTAGAGTGATTTGTGAAGAAACAAAAAATGATACTTTTGATTCTGATTGGTTTATGTTTATTTCTTGTAACTCGCTTCTTTTTAGCTTCTTTATTTAACTTAACATAATGCTATTACTTTCTGACGCATCATGACTATTTTTTGCTTTGTATCTGGTGACCAATACTCATTATTTGTTGTTTGTATTGTTTCATGTTATTCCTAATAAAAACAGTATTATAAATAAAGCTCTGTCTTCATGTGGGTGACTCTAGGACACTGGGGTCAGGGACCCTTCTGCAAAAATAGTAACAAGTCTTCAACCTGTGACCCCAGACCACTTGCTTCAGTGCTGTTTCTAATATGGTAACTTGTATGTTTCTTAATACTTATAATGGATTGGTGTGTTTTTAAGCCGTTTCTCTTTATAATTCATGTTGTGAGCTGCCTTGGCCTTACACTGGAATAAAGGTGGGGTATAAAGAAATAATATTGATAATAAAAAGTAATATCCAACAAGAACGGTGTGGTTGGATTATCACTTGCAACAAATCAAAGGTTAGATGAAATGGCACTGAGTTTCATGTTATTCTCTTGCCACTGCTATTAGCACCTACTTGCTCTCTTGAAAATGTGATTTTCACATTCGCTCAAAGTTTTAGCCAGATTATTAGGCAGTAAAAAAAATAATTATGATCTATAAATAGATCAGAAGAGACCCAGCAGGACGGATTAAAATAGAGACAGTGTTGCTTTGAGAATGATTTCTCTAGCTTCATTTCTTATCACATCACCAGAATAACACGACCCAGGTGAAGGTATTTTTTTATCATTATTTTAGCTCAGGAGCAAGGTACATGGAAAATGTTGCCTAGCAACCCACTATCTATTGCAAATTGGAGAAGAAAGGATCCTCCATTACTTCGTTGTGACAGATTCAGAGTAACTCAGATTCAGAATAACAGAATATTTTTATCCATCTCCTATAATAACTTCTCCCATTCTTTCACATTCAACTCCCCGCCCACAACAGCCAGTTTCTTTCATCCCTCCCCTCCTTGGTTCTGTTGCCTTCATGTCTTCTTCCTAGAAATTGCATTTCTGTTGACTGATACAACAGTTCAACAACATGAGGTTTGAAATCTAGGCTATGTGCACACTAGCACCTTCAAACATGAGGTAGCCCCACCACCACCACATGCCTGAAGTCGCTTTTAACATTACCCTGCACATCAGAGAGGGAGCAGGTATGTATCTATTCAATGCACATTACCTTATTTTGTTTTTCCCAACCAACTTCCTATACAATGAGCTGTCATCTGCATGTGTGCAATGGCTGTCTCAAACACCTCTGCTTAACCGCAGCTTAAGTTTTCAAATCAGACGGAAGCTGGCTTGAGGACCATACAGCAGTATTTGTCAAGAAAATAAGGGGTTCATGTGGATTATGGATAACATTGTGTGTTTATTTTCCAAGTTACGAATTTATATATACATGTTTTTTAAGTCCTGCAGAAATCTACGAGGACTGCGGATACAGCTGCTTTTGCTTATTAGTAAAAAGGAACCATACAAAGGTTAACAACTATCGGCTGCCATAAGTTGTACAATAACTTTAAAATTAAGTTAAGATTACATTTAGAGTACAATATTCTACATGGTTACTCAGAACTTCCTTAGCCTCGAGTTAGGCTGCAATTGTAAACACAAACGATGGGGAACCTGTGGCCCTCCAGATGTTGCTGGACTACAATGTCAATCATCCCTGACCACTTGGCCATGCTATCTGAGGGTGAGAGGAGGTGGAGTCCAACAATACCTGGAGGTCTCAGGTCCCCCATCCCTCCTCTATGCACTTACTCGGAGTCAGCCGTCCCGTTGCCCATGCTGAACACAAGAGAACCTGCTTCTGGTTGATCATGCAGAGTTCAAAGAAGGATTTTTGTAGCCAGCTGTGCAAATTTAGTTAGCGAAGTGCTAAACTGAAGGAAGACCTCTCTTCAAGGCACATGATCTATCATCTTACAAACTTAATTTGTCAGGGTTGTCATTAACCAAACCTGGTTTTATTTGTTTTGGTAAATTTCTAGTTTCCACACAATTGGTGGCATGTAATGTTAAGCTGAAGAACAGCAAAGCCTGTTCAGGTGGAAGGTATGTTTAAAAACCAAGCTGGTTCTCAAAATATATTTGGAAATGAAGCTTAATGCTTGCACGACTACTTCATGAATAATTCAAAAGCTTATCATTATCACAGACCTAGAAAGGACATTTGTAAGTCCGTTTTGAGGAAAGGAAGTGGTTATTTAAACAGGTTTACATATTTTATTCAGCTGAATAAATGCATTCAATTGTGTATAGCTAAAACAGGATAAAAGGCACCAGTTCTTTAAAACATATGCAATATATATTCACTTCTGTACTACAGTGCTCATAACTCAAATGAAAACTGTTTTATGGCACAGTAATCTTTGGTGTGTGCAACTTGGCCATGTTTATATACTTTAAGTGCATATCAATGGCAGCTTAAAAGAAACATCCTTTTAAATATATTAATGCAACAGCAACCCTACAGTACATTATGCAAAACTGATTATACATTTTAATATACTTTTTCATTGATTAAGCAGTGATCAGTTTTCAAGTTCGCTTTCATTAAAAAAGGGGGAGGGGGGATCAACGTTTCATCACAGAGAACTGTGAAGAATTTCTTCTTGTATCTTCAGTTTCACATAAAGCCAGAGCTGAAACAGAAAGAGATGTATCAGGTGTGCCTTTATACGCAGAGAGCAAAGACTATTTATAGTATTAAAGCTTCCATCTTCAATGCGTTCATATTTACTTTGCTAAGTCCCAACTAGACAAAACTTGATCCGACTTAAATGTAGAGAAATATCACATGGTATAGCCTTCAATTTTCCTTTTGTTTTCTAAAACTCTGTTAGCTGTTGTGTTGAAAGCGTGAAATATAAATCATGTAAAACAGGCATAGGCAAACTAGGCCCTCCTGATGTTTTGGGACTACAATTCCCATCATCCCTGACCACTGGTCCTGTTAGCTAGGGATGATAGGAGTTGTAGTCCCAAAACATCTGGAGGGCCGAGTTTGCCTATGCCTGATGTAAAATAAGTCTTTAATCTGACATTCTTGAAACATACTTGCTATGTTAGTATCAAAACTATGTTACTCAGCTGACAGTACTCTTCTGCCAGCAGAATGGAGAACAAAAGCCATTTTAAGCAAATCTTCCTCTCCCTAGCAGCCCCCCTCACACCCCTAAATCTTCCCCAGAAAGTAGAGAGACCTCCAGAGCAGATTTGGGGGGTGCGCTAGTGCAGTGGTGGACGGCAGAGAGAAGGGAAGTCCCAATGCACAAGCTGATTTCCATTGCAAAAGTGGGCAGACATCATTGGATGGCTCCCTACTTTCACTACTGAAAAGAATGGAAATGTTCTCATTGGACGATTTCATAATTGAAAAGTGCACATTTCTATTGTGAAAACCATTAATAAAAAATTGTTTTACATGCAGTGATTCCTTGCAGCAGTTGAGATTTTGGGCAGAACAGTGGCTAATATCCAACATTAGGAATGCTCAGAGCAGACCCACAGAAATCACTGGGCTAAAAATAAGTTGCCTGTTGACTTCAATGAGTCTACTCAGAGCATGTTGGATACCACCCAGTGAGTGCAACAGCTGCCAATACACAATACAGATTTAGATTTTTTACTGTTCCATAACAGCTTCTGTCATGACCACCAAACTACAAAAGCTGTTGGGAATTTCAATAGCATTCTCTGGAATGAAAAATTCAAGTATTAAGCACATTGTAAACATACGAATCTGTTTTCAATGACTTGCAAAACTAACATACCCTAACCATACAACATTTGCAAACTACTTCCAAGCTCTAGTCACGGTGTTCTTTCCCTTTCTAATTTCTTTCTCTCTCTCTCGCTTCCTGTATATTCACAACTTCCTGATCTCCGATATCAAAACACAGCAGTTCAAGCCGAAAATCTTGTTCCCTTTGGTGAGGGGGGGGGGACACATAAAAAGAAGAGTTTTCATAAAAGTACCTGATGATATCAATAAGAAAACCTCAAACAACTTGCAACAAAATTTACTTATTTTTCATAATTCATGGCTAAATAATTTATACTACTTAAAATATTCATCTGAATTGGACAGTTTGCCCTAAATCCTAAGATCCTCTGGAACTGATTACTTACTTTTTCCGATCCTTGTCTTTTTTTAAACCAACCGTGGGTGTGGGGGGCAGGGCCCTCCCTTGGAGTATGTCTGAAGCAGCTTTTCTTTTACTGAATGCACTCATTTCATCTTCCAGGAGCTTTCTTTTCTCCTCCACTTTCATCCTCTCTTCTTGATGAAGCCGTTTTAAATGTTCAAACTTCACTTGTAGCTGATGTAGAGCAAAAAAATGTCATTTCTGCCACAAGGTGGCACTTAGCATACCATCCTCAGTAATCACACAACAGAATACAGAGACTTATTTCCTAAGAGTCAGATTTTTGAGTTTCGTGTCCCTATTTTATTGACATTATGCACACCTGCACTTACAGTAGAATACTAACCCTTTCTGAATTTGGTAGGGCTTACTCCAAGGTGAGTAGGGTTAGGAATGCAACCTAGAGCCTTTTACAAGATCAATGCCTTAGATTTAAATACTTCTTAAGGACAAATGTGGAAAAGAGTACATTACGTAAACTTTTCAAAAGGGAGAACCAGTCTTTAGGATTATTCCACACTCGGCTTTCCTTTTCTTGGTAAATGGAGAACAGGTCAAAATCTCAAAAAAAAAAAAAAAAAAAAAAGGTATGAGCTACAGTGGTACCTCCGGTTGCAAACGGGATCCGTTCTGGAGGTCCAGCCACATCCTAAAGTTTTTGCAACTGGAGAGACCGCTTCTGCACATGCGGCGAAACACTTCTGGGTTTCCCACTTTCGAACCCGAAGTTTATGTTACCCAAGGGTAACGTAACCCAAGGTTCCACTGTATTTTAAGAAAATTTGCCAATATCTAAACTTTAGACATGGGTTGCCATACGTCCAGATTTTCCCAAACATTTCAGTGATTTCCACCCGGACACTGCTTCCTGGCTATGTCTGGGAAATTACGGATGTATGGCAACCCTAGATTTCTACCTCGATCAGTCCTATCTTTCAATATGCATATAGTACTTGGAGAAACTATGGCTTTGGGTCAACAGTGTATTCCCAGCTTGAAGGGACTGACTCCTCTTAATCCTGTTAAAGTCAACTTTTGAGGCCACTGAACAATTATAAATTGCTGGCTTATACTGTATCGTTGAACCCTCTTTAAAGTCAACAGGGAGTTGCTATCTTAGATATACACGAACACTTAGATTACTGGCTTCTCCTATTCCAATCAGCTAGGAAGCAAAACAGGACCATCCACGGAAATGCTAGCGATTTCTGCATAATCAGAGGACTTTATCTATATGTACATAAAAGTTATCATATTTGTAAACAAAAGAAACTTTTTTGGGGGGCGGGGCGGGGAGTCAACCAAGCCTCAGTCAGAGCTCAGAACCTAACCACAGACCCTCATTTTCTCCAGCCGGTTCCCAATTCTGCCTCTACAGGGGCAAAAGTGCATAACTCTTCCAAGAAACCTTTTGCTGAAGTTCCCAATTGGCTCCCACTGCATGCACAAGGAAGAGGAGGAAGAACTCTGTGACCCAAGGTGAGGCTTTGGGAAAGAAGGAGGGTGGAGGCATCATGTGCTCACAAACACACGCACAGCACAATATTTTGTTCCAAGTCCAAAACTGGTCCTGATCTAGTTCCAGCCATGATCACGATCCAGAGAAGGCCCTTACATAAATGGGACAGAGCACATACAGCCAAAGCTGTTCTTTTTTTGCTGCCAAAGAGACAAACCATAGTTCAGTGGAAACAGCAAACAAAGTTCCAGCTCGTGCATGCGATTCTCTTTAGTGCATTATTTTGCTGTAACCTAGCCAATCTATTCTGTTTCTTTCTTAAACACAGTATTTAATCTGTTCACACTACAACTGCAACCAGATCAAATTCAGAACAGTAGGCAGATACTCTTACTTCTCGCTCAGCTTCCTTCAGCAGTGCTTCTTTCTCCTTGACCCTCTGCACAAACATCTGCCTCATCTCCTCTTCTTTCTGCTGTAATTCACCAAGGAATTCATGGCGCTTGGCTTCGTAAGTCTCCTGTAGACTGAGGATCATTAAATGTAAGCAGTCTTTGTCACTTGTAAAAGGCAACAGCATGTAATTTTTACTGTAGTCCAACAATTTTATGCATATTTTTTCATTTATCTCTTTACTATACTGTAATCATTTCAAATAACATATGCAAAGTCATTAGTTAATTTGATCTTAATCTTAATAGCAAGAATACAGACCAGTTCTTCACCAAGCAACGTTGCAGTTCTGAGCTCAATTAGAGGAAAAGGCAGCACAGGTTATTCAGGTTGAAACAAGGGTGGTAAACAGCACTTCACATTTGGTTTCAACAAAAAGATTCCAGAGCCTTTGAAAAGCTTCATTTGAGATGTTCTCTGACCCGTAACAGTTGTAGCAAGGTAATGCTCCCTTGTGACAATGACCTGCATTTCAGGAACTATGCAAGGTCAGAGTGCCGTGTGCAAAATGAACAGAACAGACACTCACATTACCATAAATATAATGTGCACAGACTTAAAAGCATAGGTTGTAGGGATTGAGAAAAGATTTTCCGATTTCAGCTAATATCCTCTGTTCTTACAGTAGTTAGATTCAATCTCACTGTTTAAAAGAAGTTACCATTTTATAACTTTCACCATACAAACTCAAGTGCATAAGGGGCTAAAAGGCCCACATGACCTAACAATTAAAATAAAATTTTAAAAAGATGAATGGTAAAAGCAAACAAATGATTCTACAAAGTAGACAGGTTGTGGACAGGTGTCACCAACTAGCCTTCCAATAGCTGGAAATAAATACATAGCTGCTCACATCAAGGAAATCCTAATGCTATAATCCATGCAAAATTATGCAAATTGATTCCATTTCCAGAGATGCTTTATTTTTGCATAAATAAATGCTTATTTATGTCAAGGTTTTACGGAATTTTTCTCTTATTGTGATGTGTGAAGGAAGAACATTTCAGTCATTAGGAAGAACATTTCAGTTCTTAAATTGTTCCTTTTTTGCTTTAAAGGCTCTTGGGCACAGGAGGGTCAAAAGTTTACAGGGAAGTTTTGCTTATGAGGATTAAGCAGCCCTATTAAGCAGCTCATCCTAAGAACCTGACCACTAAGCCAGGTTGTGGGAGTTGTTGCAGATGTGTCAGTCTGCCTAGTCCTGCAAGTCTCCATAGGCTGGGTGAGCAGTTTGCCTGCCTCCCACCTTCTCCTCCAATCAGTGTGATCAGCAGAGCTGCAAATGCAGAGGTGACCCCACTGCTCTATTAAGTTGTGTCACTCCCCAGCCAGGGTTTGGATTGCAGCCAAACACTCCTCTCCCAACTAGCTAAAAGATTGGTAGGGGCGTGAAAATATTGTAGATAAGTCAAGCAAGAAGACAGGGTAGCTATTCAGCAGGCTGTGGAATCAGAAACTAGAAGAGGTGGATTTAAAGAGCTGCAACGGAGAAAGGGACTGAAACACTGAAAAAACTTGAACACTGCAAAAGTGTTACAAGAGTGGAAAGGAGCGAAAACAGGAAAAGGTCCCAGAAGCTAAAGTGAGGGATGCAAATGGATAACTATTGCAGTCCAGAATAGATTGGCTTAGCTGGATGTGTTCATCTCTGTTTATGTTATTTTTAAACTCTAACACACGCACCCCGCAATAAATAGTTTTCTCAAAAACTATTTAACTTCTTGCCTTACTAAATTATTAAATAACAACATAAATTGTTTTGGGGAAAATTGGTCTGAGACATTAACCCCATGTCTATGTGTCAAACTACTATAAAGGGTTGAGCCAACCGACATAAAGAATAAATACAATATAACAGTCAAACTGGGCAGTATCAATGTTGTAGGGCAGGTGTTGAGAAATTCAGGGGGCCTGCAGTTCAGAGGTTCACCCAATGTCTCCATTTGTGCCATCCTTCAGCCCTTATTTTGAGGCAAAAGAATGTGGGACATTGCCTACAACGCGCTGTGAGCAGTGGGGAAAATGTCTGAAGTCTGGTGCCTCACCACGGTTTTTTATTGTGGCCAAAGTGCACGTCAGCTCTAAAAATGTATCAGGATGCGACATGCAGCAATATTATGAATAGAATGCAAGACAATAAATGAATCGTGGAGAAGTGGGCAAAGCCCCCTCCTTGAGTGGCTGTGGGATTTCATTCTTAAGCCTTGACCGTAAACTCGGAGGTAAGCCTGACTGATAGAAAGGGAACTTAATTCTGGGAAAAATTAGTTAGGATAGAAGTGCTAAGTAGTAAGTTCACAAGGGCACTGAGCCTCTGAATGGTTTTTCAAAAACAAAGTCAGCCTAATGGTGAATATAGAATACACACAGAATGTCATTTTCTCATTGTTTGCCTGGCTTTCCAATTCTTCTCTTCTTAATATGCCAGGTCTGGAATCTCTTCTCTCTCTCTCTCTCTCTCTCTCTCTCTCTCTCTCTCTCTTTTAACTTCCTCTTAGAATGCTGGAAGTGTCCTTCCTTCCTTGCACAACCAAAGCTTGATATTGTCCCAGCTGTTCTCGCTACAAAGTCACTTTCCAGTAAAAGAGACTACTCTGAATCAGGCAAAGAATAAAACTTGCTGATCTTACGGCTGAAAGCAGATTCCAATATCACCCTAATAAATACAATGAAAACAGCCAGAGGTCTTCCAAATATCCCACTCCTGGCATCTATTAAGGAGCAAAGGTGCATTTGAATATAGAATTTTGTATAAAATTAAAAGAGGAACCCTGTTATTGAGATGCCACTGGTTTTTGTTTTCACCAGGAGCAAGGGACCTTAGCCCTCCAGATGATGTTAGACCTAACTCCCATAAGCCCAGCCAACATGGCCAATGGTCAGCGCTGCTGGTAGTATAGTGCAGCTAAACATCTGTTGGGCCACAGGTTCCACATTCCTGCTTTACACCCTGACTAGTTCAGCATGGCCACCCTGAATTCAAACTCTTAAGAATTGCTGAAGACTGTACAAATTGCCCAGGAACTTGGGATCCCTCCCTCCCTAGAGATTATGTCTGAAGAGAAGTATGGAATACCATATTGTCAGCAATGGTCTGAGTCTTGGCAATCCTGCCATAGTCTGATCCTTAAATAGATAAGCTGATGCAAACTTGCCAAAAGACTTTTTGCGCCTCACTGAATTGCACAACATCAATTGGCATTTCCTGTCAGTGCAATAACATATGGAAAGGGCCTATCTTGGCTTATCACAGAAACCCAGTCAGTACCTGCAGAGTAAATATCAAGGACTCAGCTACACAGCTGCAAATAAAACGTTTTAAGTGTGTTGTAAAGTGCAATATACAAATGTGACACTAGATGATGATGGTGAGCTATGGCAAATTCAGTGTATTTTTCATAACCTTTTTTTTTTTAAGCATTTCAGCACATTTTTGTGTATGTGTGTGCAGATTCCACTTTTGGTGCCAGTGAATTCCAATCCACTCAGTTATTGCTTAAACTTTCTCTGCGCAGGCATCAACAGCACAACTTTAGGTGTTTAGGTGTTAGTAACAGGAGAGGAAGGACAGTAGGAATGAAACACAAAGAAGAAAGTTTATAGAGAAAGTTTTTACTTACATTAGTCGGAAAGACAAAAGGAAAGGAAAAGAAGATAGTGCACATGAAGGAAGAACTGGCACTGGCAAAAAGGAATTCTGAAAGAAATTAGAAAATGTCTTAGGTTTGCCTTCCTTCCTGAGAATACAATTAGGCTACCTTGGCCCACTTCAGTAGAGGATAATGCAAGGACTCGCCATTCCTCAAGCCACTCTCAACTAAAAAAAGCACCATTTCCACTTCTGTCAGCATCGTGCTCAGTTCAGAAGCAGTAGCGCCAATATTGCTGCAGGACCATGGAAGACAACCATGTACTCTCTGATACAACCTCCAGCATCAGTGCTGCACTCCTGATCCAGAGGTATATCACAGATGACTGTCATAATCTGAACAGGGCACCATTCAGCACAGCAACAGAGTTCCTTGGGCTATAATCCACTGCTGCACCTGACAGCCAGATATCCCCTGCTGATTTGCTTTCCAATTTTAACACTAATGCAACTCTTGCTGCCACCACGGTATATTTCATACTGCCTAATCACCACTGAACTAGGGACAGCCCCAACAGCACTCAGAATGATGACTAGCTAAGTGCTTTAAGCAAAAGAGTAAGAGATTTATTTAGGTTTTTTTGCAATATTTTTCGAATGCTATGTTTCCCCATCCTGCTGCTACAAGTAAGGGGCCATATAAGAGAGGAGGGTAAATAAATGTTTTAATTGTTGAAAACACCAGGAAGGCTCACTCACTTACCTGACAGGTTTGTTTTCTTGATCGGTGTCTCGGAAGCCCATCTCTTCCAATTTGCACCGCCGGTACAGTTCATAGTGGCGCATGTGAGTCTGCTCTCTCAAGTCTTCCATATTTGTACAAATCAGCATCTCCCGAAGTTTCACAAAATCACAATGGTTCTCATTTTCCACTAATGAAACAAAATAAGATATTACCTTGCATACCTTTCGCATTTACTATGCAATGTTTCCAAAACAGTACTTGCGCAAGTACTTCCTATTTCAGTACCTTGCACTATGCCCCAAGGATACTGGCGAGCTTTTACTATTTTGTTTCCAATTTTGACTTCTTCTGTACTCCCCACTACGGCAAATGGCAGATGTCCCTGTGAAACAGAGTAAATAAAGGTGCATTGCTATCAGCTCAATAGATATATTAAAAAGTACAATATAAACAATAACATATACCCTAATTACATGAAAGATAACTGCACCGTTTAAGAACATGGAAGTGTCTCTGTGAAATACAGAAATAGTTCAGAATTTAAGCAGCAGTTAAATACCATTGGGGGGGAAATAGGGTTTGTTTGTTTTTAACATTCCTGCCCTAGTTTCAAGATGTCAGTCTTTGCAACCAATATAGTGCCATGTCCCACTCAAAAGAATTTTCCTCAGGGTCCATTTTTTATCACTATCCCTTGTCTGAGTGAGATGTATCCACTATAGCTATAATGGCAAACAATTGTCAGTACTGATTTGTTTGAATATGTTGTTGTGGGGTCAGTGAAGTACTTACATTCATGCTGGCATTAATTTTGGCAATGCTCTCATCATCTGTTGGAAACTGGTATATCTGGACTCCATTACTGACCAGCTCACTCATGATTTTGATCTTAAATTTCTGCAGTTCAGATTTAGAGATTGTATCTGCTTTGGCTATAAGTGGAATAATGTTCACCTATTTAAAGAAGAAAGAAGTATGTGGTTGTGATATACGTTCTTGTCAAATTCCTGAATGTAATTTCTTAGACACAAATTATCATAATCACTGAATAGGCTCTTACAAGAAGATACTCGGTTACTGACTCAACCAAGTAGCCTCTTCAATACTACAAGCTGCTTCAGAGAAAGCTCAAGCAAAGAACTTATAGTTTTCATTTATCTGAAGTGTCATTTGGACCTTGATCCACATTAACTAAAACCATACATTCAGCATTGTTAAAGAAGACATTAAAAATTATACCCATTTTACCAGAAATTAGACTAAAACTTTACCTGTTAATAATGAGCTATCCAAAAGGATGAACATAAAAAAATGACAGCAATTCAGTAATTTTTTAAAACTTTTTTTTTTTTACTAAGGAATCTGTTTACTTTTCAGAGGGAAAGGCGAGGTCTTAGTTATATTATGCTTTATGTTTAATGAACTACCTAACAAAACAGTAATGATCTTCACAAAGGGTCCTTTGCTAGCAATTTGCACTCCAGTAAAATGCTCTGCAACTTTTAAATAAATTCCTTATCTCTGGAAGTGTTTGCTCTTTTGCCTCCTGATTTACAAGTCAAAATTATCTTGAGCTTCTAAATAAATGCTGGCAATCATAACCAATTTCAAATGCTTGATATAAGACGAATCCTAGCTTTCCTGCCTGCCTGCCATCCGGTTAGTGTTATAGGAATGACTATTTATATTGCTGCTTGTATAATGTTTCTTTTGTGCTTGCTCCACATTTCTAGATGTTTTCCTCTGACTCAGCTACAAGCTAAAAAAGAAATCTGATCTACGTCTTTCACACTTTTTTTAAAAAAAAACCTGACTTCCTAGCTAATTAGATGAGTCACTGGTGAAGCCTCGATTAAACCCTCTCCAGCTACTCTCATTGAGAAATATAAGTGGAAGAGTTAAGAAAATGAGCAAAATGGTTGGGCAAAATTGTGGGACCTGGGTAGAGTTATGGTCTAGTGAAGGGGACAGAGTCAGATTGAAAACCACTTTGTTTGTGTCCCTCTCCAGTTCCTTGTTCAAGTAAGACCACTCCTACAATTCCTCTGGTTGCTACCAATGGGCATTCTCCTGACAATTTAGGCTAATGATAAAGCATTCCTCTTTGAGGCATTTACCTACCTTGAGTTCCACAATTCATGATGATACATTGCCGTTTTAGAAAGGTCATTGCTTTAAATAGAACTGGCTGAACCTGTGATTTAATTATTTAAACATGTTCTTGGATTTTAAATTAATTTTACACTCCCTCTGAGGAGTACTTCTTTTAGTTAATTGTACTTGCATCTCCAAAAAAAAAAAGTATGAAAGGCTGTTATTTTATTTAACATCTTGCGCAACGAAATGGCAGAGGAAAGGCTGCTGAACTAAATCCCAAATGGGTTAATGTAAAGCCTCACCCTCAGAAGTCAAAATGTTTACCTAGCCCATATCAACATAAATCTAAAATCTGAAATAGTCTAGTTTGAATTAGCTACAGTTCAACAATGTCATGAACTTCTCTGTAAATAAAGAGCTACAAACCCCAGCTGCACATATGCAGGAGCAGAACTGACTCACTGTTGGCAATGGTGTAAAAAAAACACGCTACGTGCTTACACAGCTCCATCTGCCATCGCTGGCAGTGACAGTTCCATACACACATGCGGCTTGGGTTGACAGCCATAACCAAGGACGTGGATCATAAAAATCTAGATGTTTTGACCCATAATAGGGCTTCATTGGAAAATGCAGCAAGTCAGCAGGTCATGCGCTCTATAGAACTGAGCCACCTAAACATTTTGTTCACCTTTCATTAAGATGATATGCACAGACCTTAACTATACACAAACTATTCTTTTATCTGAAATGATAACTGTGAAAAATTGTTTAAACATCCATCCTGGAGAGTTGATATGAATTCCAATTGCCTGATAAATCTGTTTTAATTTCATTTGATTTTAGAGATCACGTTTCCACACACAAAACCCAGCAACTGCTTTGGCAAACAAACAAACAACAAAACCCAGCAACTGTTTAGGCAAAGTCTACTGTTCCTGTTTTCTTTTTAACATGTGACTCCTAAAATGAGATAAAATTAAATCTAGAGTTGGGATTTCTAATAACCAGAAAATAAACATGCAATTGGTCGCAACTAACTAGCTTGCTGGTACCAGCTGCTACAGTTTATTTCCTACATTCCTCGCTGTCTTACTGATTATGAAGTGCAATTGCAAGAAGCTATAAAAAGAGCAGGACAAGTATCTTGAAATGCTGCCTTTGTTTTTCAGTACAATTTATCTCCACAACATTTTTAGAGGAGCCGCGATCAGTATATTAGCACTTTTAGAAGCAGTTTCTATCGTCTGTCATATATATATATATATATATATATATATATATATATATATATATATATATATATATAAACTGTATTCTCATCTGGCAGATTCTTAGATGCATTTTTCAGACTACCGGGTATATACATGTCAGGGTCTATACTGAAATATCAATATGAGCTATAGTCATAGATTTTTAAGAAGCAGTAATAACAAGGATGTAAAAAGCCCACATTTCCTGATGTGCTAAATTAATATAAAGTAAGTTCAAAGCAATGTATAGTAAGCCCGCAACTTAGACAAGGGTTAAATTCCGGGGATCATGTCTAAGGCCAAAATCATCTAGTCAAAACACATTGGGTGCAATAGCGGGTGGGATTGCCAAAGTTCGCTCCCATTTTGATTTTTTAAAACATTTTGCCAAGCGCGTAATGCTAAATGAGCACAAGTTAATTGCACGTAAGTTATGGGCTTACTGTACATACTTCTCCTTAAGCTAGCCTTTCTTAACCATACCTTGTAGTTGCTGTCTTTTGACTGTTTTGTCCCTATAGGTAGGTTAGTAGACCTTTCCCTACTAAAAAAAAGTTCCCCTATATTTCTGTCACTTCCCCAAGAATAGGCCTAGAGCATGAAATCACCAAACAGGTGACCAAAACCAGGTTTCTAGTCAGGGAGAGGTAAGAGTGCATAGATATTTCATCGCATCTAGTCACCGATTTCACCTCAGGCATTGTTGCCTCTCTACAACTCTGTTACGAAGCTCTATAATCCCTTTGCTTGTTCAAAGGCAAAAATAACTTTATCCTGAATTTTCTTCAAAGTAAAAGGCTTTTAAAAACTGAACATGACGAACAATATTTAAGTAAACTTTGGACAGGGGAAAGGCTTACTCAATTTCACTTAAGCAATGCTTATTTTTATTGAAACCTTTATTCGTCTTTGACAACAATATAAGAAAAGACTGGATTGCAGTTAAAATGGCATGTTAAATGTATTTTCATAATGCAGCTATATTTTTTAAAAGCCCCCTGTGAATACTCTAAGAGTTCAGCTGCAAGAAAGATTATTGCTATTTTCCCCCCCTAAAGCTGGCTTTAACATCTTACCTTGCTATCAAGATTTTTCATGGTTAATAAATCAAGACTTTTGAGGGAATGCCCTGTGGGTGAAATAAAGTAGAGGCACACGTGGATGCGAGTGTCATGGTAATTATATAAGGAGCGTTTAATTTTCAGCTCTTCCTGGAGGTAAGACTCAAACTGTGCATCTATGTAATCCACTATTGGCTGGTAGCTGGAAAGAAGAGGGGAAATATAATATTAGAAGAGAGAGATAAAGTTTCACTCTAATACATGAGCCCATGTGCCCATTTGCCCACAGAAGACTTCACTGGGGCCCTCAGGGTCCCCTATCCCACAACAGCTAAAATTAGGCTTGAAAGAGCATTCTACTGTCACCAGTAGAATAGGTTGTGATATGTACTTGGTTGTGGTGTTTGTGGTGCCCACAACAGTTTCTCAATTTGCAAATGGGCCCATGCACCCCAAAAAGTTGTTGGCCCCTGCTATGCACAAGCTGTCAAAGGCATAATAAAACAGCAGTGGCATTAACTCAGCCACACTTTTAGTCAGTTCTTCTCTATATTGGTTGCTCAGAGTAATAATATTCTAATCATGAGGGCATCTTATCATAAATAAAAAATAACAAGGGCACGGCCACAGAAATCCACGCATTTTGGCTAGGCTTGGCAGACTATCCTGGTTCAGGTGTTGCCATAACGCTGTCTCAGAAGGACTGGGTGTTGCGCTGACATCACATAGCACCGAGCCTGAGAGGTGCTTTCCTCCCAAGTTCAAAGTCAGTGGTCATCCCATGTTGTGTGGTGGGCAGCACGAGCTGCTCATGTACTCATCGCTGCCTAGCACTGGCAGATGCTGGGAGGAGGAAGAGGAAGCAGAAGAGGACACGGGATCTCCATGCAGTGCAGCATTTCAGAAAGCACCTTTGAAGCGCAGCACCACATAAATGACCCCCCACATTCTTCCTGAACTTAGAGCTGTGTCAAGGACTCCGCTGCTGCTTCCTCGCCATCATCCCTCATCCATCACCCCAGCTCCCAGACTGCTATTACAGCCACTTCTCCCCTTCTTGCCACTTACAGTGAGAAACAAGCTCCTGCTTCTACCTCTTCCCTCTTCAGTCTCTGAGCATTAGGCAAAGCTCCTACTGCTGCTGATCATACAGCACATAACCCTGTCGCAATCAGCTCTGGCTGGAAGGGGTGGGGATGCTTTGGAAGAGCCCAGTGCTTGTTCACACGCAACCGATGCTTAGCGTTGAAAAATGCCAGGAGGTGAGGGAAGCTGGTCAGCACCAGTTGGGGCTGAGAATGGGTTAAATGGGAGCTGGAAAGAGACAGGAGCACACAAATTTGACAAGGGGTGGCCTTTCACATTGTGGTGACCGAGACGAAACGGGAAGGTGCCACCCTGCACACATTGCCCCTGCCGAAGCCTCACATATTGGGGTTGCGCAACTGCAGCTTCCAAGCTCTGGTGAGATTTCCAAGGGCCACCATGCAATTTCACAGGAATCCCATGAGATCCCGCTGGAAACCACCGCGGCTGCTTCTCCTCGCTTTGGCGGCAGATGCCCCTTGGATTCTGCCATCTGAAGCAGCACCTCAGTCTGCCACATGGATGGGACCACCCTGCAGCTTAGGGCGGTGGGGGTGGCTTGTCACACTCACCAGAAGGGCAAGTGCACCTTGCTATGGTGAGCAGATTTAGGAATGGTTGAGAATCCTGCACAAATTAAATGCATGGCCTTGGCCACAACTGTTCCGTGGTGGATTTTCTATTTATTCATGTATGTATTTATTAAATTTGTCCAGTATTTTAGTTCCATACATCCCAGGAACTAGCTTTTATTACGTTTTTTATTCAAAATATTTATTCATGCCCCTTCATCAAAAGAAGATTACAGGGTGCTGTACAGATGTGCAAATAAAGCTTAACATAACAAAAATACAATTAAAAAAATAAACATAACATAGTACAACAGGCAAAATTAAAATTAAATAAATAAAATCACCGGATCGTTTTAATTAATCCTAAGAAAATGGCCAAAGTCCAAAGAGCTGTTCATCTAGCCAAAAGGGACTTCGTTTGTTTTTAACGGCTGTTCCTGCATGACAGATGGCAGACTGCTTTCAGCTGCCCAGTGGGGGGGGGGAAATTAGACATTACAACGGTCACAAACAAGCCTTTGGGCAAGCATACAGTAGGCGTTTGGATCCTGACCATTGCCTCTAGGATTAGAGTGTTTTTCTAAAATAATTTGTCGGTAAAATGATAGTAGGCTTTATTTTGTGATTTAAAATAAATGTTTCCCAGATTATCCTGTATAAACGGGCAATTTCTCTAAATATTATGTTCGATGTATTGCTGTTTAACATTTGTTTTGCAAGCTTCCCAGAGATTTCTAGCAAAGGAGAAATGGGTACACGATGTCAAAAAATAAAATAGAATTGCATCAGAAATACTATCATTAACACCCACTTGTCAGAGCCAAGTTGACATGTCAGAGGGCAAATTAAGAGGACATTATTTATGTGAGCAGATACTAACCTATCTTCCTTGTTTATCTGGTCACCAAATCCAACGGTATTGACAATGGTCAGCTTCAGTCGAACATTGCTTTCTTGGAGTTCGTATGTCTCAGCTTTAAGTCTTACATTTGGCTGAAAGTGTGTTGACACACGGTCATCAAAACTGGTATTAAACAAACTATCAGTCAAAGTTGATTTCCCAATTCCTGTCTCACCTAAAATTGAAGACAGGTAAACATGTACTTATATGAAACAAACTAGAGAAATTTCACTGCAACATAAAGAAGTTTCTCATATGGGGGGGGGGAATGAAAAAAGTTATTTGTTCTAGTTTAATGCAGGGTTTATTCAGAGAAAACACAATCTTTCTGCATTTCTTTGTAGCTGTATCTGATCACTTTGTCATTTCCCATAAAGGCACACACAGTATTATACCCTCTGCTCCCTCTCATCCATATTTGTATGTCCCGCTTCATCCTCAATGTTTTTTCACTCTATGGGAACAACATTCATACCACAGTGGTTTATGACAGGTTGGTAGCTTCTCTGAGAACAAAACTCCTACTCAGTAACTCAACTCAGCCTATAGCCTTTTTTGTTCTCTCTACACCTTATAATCTTTCAAAAGAGACTATCGTGAGAATACAAGGCTGTTGGCTATTTCTTGTTCCCGGAAAATTTGGGGGTGGGATGAGGCTTGGATTAACATTAGTCTGTGGCCAAGTCATAGTACTCATGCCACAGTGTTGGCAAGGCTGTTTTTCAGAATATTTCCTCCAACATGTTCCCCCGCCCTGCAAACCTTTAGGGCTTGGAGCAATACTCTAGCCCAATCTTCAGCCTCAATTCAAAACTTCATCTGTTTATCTGAACTGGTACTAGAAGCTTGACAACAAGATATAAATGTGTTGCCACACTCTTAACTGGGCCAAGTGCTAGCAGCACATGCTAACTGGGGTAGCCAACATGGGGCCATTCAAACGTTGAGCACTACAATTCCCATAATCTCTAATCCAGGCATAGGCAAACTCAGCCCTCCAGATGTTTTGGGACTACAACTCCCATCATCCCTGACCACTGGTCCTGTTAGCTGGAGATGATGGGAGTTACAGTCCCAAAACATCTGGAGTGCTGAGTTTGCCTATGCCTGCTTTAATCATTGTTGGGGCTGATTGGAAATGCAATCCAAAGTATCTGGAGAGCACCACACAGTAGTAGACTGCTTCAGATCAGAGACAAGAATTTCACCAGAAGCTGAATCGTCTTTTGAGGCGGGGGATGGGGATGGAGCAATATTTCCATTTTCAAGTATAGAGTGCAACCATTCTGGGAAAGAGCATTTACAGAAAGAAGCAAAATCACAAATCAGAACATACAATGTAATCCGAGCCTAGGTTTATTAACAATTTTCAAAGATATTCAGCTTAATTTACTATACAAGGAACTTGCTACTTTTCTTCTGGTGGCAACACGATTACTTGTAGCAAAGAATTGGAAAGGACTTGATCACCTGCACATCTCAAATGGAAACAGAACGTATGGACAACTACTTTATCTGAGAAAATTACTTAGGGGGTATGTGCCTTGAACAATGCATCCGATATGGACGATGTTGTTGAAATATTATAAAATATTCCAATGAACACCTGGTGACTGGCACCCATTGACCATGAACATGGACTTATGGGGAAATATTGTTCTGTAAATGTTTACATTGGTATTTTTGAAAACCAATAAAAATCTTTAATAATAATAATAATAATAACAACTTTCAAGTAGATTGCTAAATACAAGAATATGCATACTGCATCTTTTAAATAGGTCTGTAAAGCACATGTGAATCAGTGTGACATTACTGCTAACAATAATTGAGTAGTAACCTGTTAAAAGATAACCAACAGTTTTGTGAAAACATGAATTTTGAAAACACAGTTAAGGATCATAATACAAATAGCATAATTAAGCCCAATTACATAATATAACTATCCTGCATGCAATAGTCAATGGAAAATGGTAACAACTTAGTCCCTTCTCACAGCTTCAGATTTTCTGTGAGAATGAGATTCAAAATGAAATCATTCATATTGTTGATAGCTATTTTACTTACCAATACAGAGAATGTTGAAGCAGAACCCCTGATGGGTAGATTTATTAACCAACTGATCTGGCAAACTATCGAAACCAACATGACCAGACAAGGATAAGGGTCGGCAACCCTGCTGTAGAAAAAAAGTACAGTGAATCAGGATAAAAGATTGCAATGTTATTATAACTACCAGTGATTCTTTGCCAAGCTTTTTAATTAAAAAATATACAAATGAATAAATAACCATCATTAAATATACAAAAATAACCTGCCTGACCCACCCCAAGCTCTTGAATTAAAAAATGCAATTGTTAGCCAAGAACATAACCAATAAATGCATACCAAGTCTCACTAAAAATCATTGTCTTTTTGTTGTCCATTTAAAGCCTGTACTTGTTTGGTAAGTTTTTCCCTTGGAGCAGTGGGCCAAATTTGTTGTTGCCAACAGTCTATTGATAAATTGTGCAAGCTCTTCCATTTGCATGCAACTAGTTGCCTCACTGCCACCAATAAAGATGTCATAAGCTCTTTATGTAGCAAGTCTCCATTCTTCCAATCAGAGCTAAATGTGGGGCACAAAGGGCTGACTGTTGAGTCACTGTGCTAATCTCCTGAAAGATGTTTATAGCTTCACATAATCACCAAATGTGGTAGAAGGGTCCAATCTGGCCACATTCCCTTCAACAGAGTAGTGGGGCTGATTTTACTGCAACTCTGTGGTGTCAGGAACCATCTATGAAAGAGCTTAAAAGTTGTTTCTCTAGTTTTAACCAATATCAGTAATAGAGCTTTTTCAGCTCACACATTACAAAGGTCTAACCATTGCAGTTCCTTCTCCAAGACAGTTACCATATATGAAAGACACACCCCAATCAGGCAAAGACAATCAAGGAGAGAGGGAAGCAAGGTTGGTGGGAGATGTGGCTTTGTGAGAGTTTCAAGGGCCAGACAGGGAGGGCTGAAGGGCCTGAGGTTCACCATCTCTGATCTAGCTGCAAGGAAGAGGAAAACCTAAAAGAAGGGCACAGGAGTCAATACCCATTTTTTTAAAAAAAAACTTTGTGCCACTCCGAACATTGTTTTTTAAGAAAAAATACAGACGTACCTTAGAAGTCAAATGGAATCCATTCCAGAAGCCCGTTTGACTTCCAAAATCCTAGTGAGCTGCCTTCCCAACATCTCGTGCAAACAAGATGCTAACCCCCTTCCCTTTCCTTAAGCCTCTATACATGCAGAGGACAGAAAAGCGGCCTGTTGTCCCCCTTCCACATCTGGCACTGTCAAAAATCCCTCCCCCTCCAAGTTCTTTGCAACATGTGCCAAACTAAAGAGTGGTGATCTTTGTGCTGGGAGCCAGGGCGCAAGTGGCTGCCAGAAAGGAGTGGTTACTACAGCTGGCTCAATTTTTAGACTCCTGCTAGTACAGCACTGGGTAAGTTGAAATAAGATCTATACCATTTTGATCAGTGTACATATCCAATACAGAAAAATATACTGCATATCACACACTACTGTGCGTACTTTCCCAAGTGATGTTTAAAACCATGATAAAGAGCCACTTTCACTCATAAAAATAAGCTTGTGGTGTGCAGATCTAAAAAAAACGTAGTATAAACACCAACAACTGGGAAACACTGGTGTGCAAGTGCTCCAGTTGGAGAACAGCCTTTACCAAAGGTGCCATGGACTCTGAAGACACTGAAACTCAGAACAAAAGAGAGAAATGTGCTAAGAGGAAGGCACATTTGGCAAACCCTCACCGTGATCAACTCCTGCCTGGAAACCTATGTCCCCACTGTGAAAGGACGTGTGGATCCAGAATTGGCCTCCACTGTCACTTATGGACTCAACTGTTAAGATTGTGTTCATGGCAGACAATCTTACTTGGCTATGAATAATCGTGGGCTACTGCCTGCTTCTTCCTGCTTGATTCGTCTATGGCACAAGCTGCATAAACAACCCAGGAAGGCTTCCTATTACTGTATGTCTGAACTGGGAATCCCTAATAAACCATGATTAGCAAGCCAACAAACCATGGCTTAAGACTGCCTAGCAACTGTAGCTTTCCAGGGAGCAACAAGCCACTATATCTGGCTCAGACATGACATGAAGCAAAGAATTCCTAGTTTGTTTGTCCTGCATTCACTGGGGGCTGAGTGAAATATTCACATTAAACTATGGTAAGTAAAAAAAAAAACTTATTATAACATAGCCAAATTGGAGTGGACAGCAACAAAATATATCAGATTCATCAGTAAAACCTTTACTGAAGTACTAGGAAAATTCCTATCTAACACAAGGATGTGTGTGTTAGGTTTTCCTGTGTTGCAACAGAGGCCCACTGTTTTCCTTTCTTTTTAGTGGGAGGCTAGTTTATCTGTTAGCAGACTACTTCGTGGAACCTTATCTAAGTTAATTTTTTTGTGGAAAGTGAAGACACTCTCGTCAGTTCACAGACACGTACTCTTAAATGTGCCTCCAGCTGTTCATTAATGTGTTTCAAATACAATTGTTACGTAATACTACAAGTCAAAAGCCACAATTAGATACAACCCAATACTGTATTGGTTCTTCTGGCTGCACAATCTAGTCAAAATTCTATCATCAAAACTAAATTATATCTTAAGATGACTTCAATTATGGGCATTTTTGTTCAAATCTCTACTTTGCTGCACAGAACCACTATAATTCACACAGAGCATACCTTAGCAGGCTTCTATCATTCCTTCTGATATTAACAAGCCTTAAATACATTCATCATGTTATCTATAATGGTAACAATTTACAGAGAGATAGTCACATTAGCTATGGTGCAATAAACCCAATGGAGTCTTATGGCACCTTAAAGACTCACACATTTATTATGCTGCAAGTTTTAATCACTAAAAGATAATCACATTTATTATCTCATGCCATAATAAATGCATAAGCCTTTAAAGTTCCAGAAGACTGTTTGTTCTTTTTGTTCTAAAATGGTAATGTAAACTAAAAGCCCCATAGAACCGTTTAATTCTTTACTCACCCTCCTTGCATCTTGATTATTTACTGGTTGATTAGAGGGTGCTCTCATTCCAATATCAGATTGATAGCGCTGGGGGAGGAATAAGACAAACGTATTTTTTAAAAAAAAGAAATTAAAGAGAATATGTCAAATTAAAACAATGAGGTAAGGAAAACAAGTTTGATGAAAGTAAAGTTTGATTTGCTTGATTGACTGACTAAATGTACATATGCGTAAAAACAATTATTTCTGAATTTTTTGTTTTCAGATGATGCTCACACATTGTAGTAGACATCATCTTAGAAGCCACACTCCTATGTGTGAGTGAGAAATAAGCAAGAGTATCTCTTTTAAGATGGTTTTTGCCATCTCCCATTTGAAAATAGCATGTTCCAAACCAACCATAGCTAACCATAGTTTATAAGTTTGCATTCCAGCCACGTTGAAGGCCCACTATGTCATGTTCTCATCAGAAAAATAATAATAGCAGTATATGGGAGTCTGCCCCACAGAACATTTGGGAAGACACTTACAAGTAGACCTGCCTATAATTGCACTCATAATTATTTTGGAGGTTTCCAGCATGAAGGAGGCAAGAGCCAAGACAGAACTGAAGATGCAGCTTTCCAATTGCACAGGAAGTCAAATTGTATTGTCGTTTCTACAGAATATCCAGTTTTCAACCCGACAGGCTTATCTTTCTAAATTCGCAGAACCGACGCAATAATAGCAGCAACAGAAAACTACTAACATATTGCTCAGAACATCTTTGTAATATGACACCAACTTCATTCTGGAATTAGCACCACTGATAATATCTGAAAAGCCAAAGACCAAGGTTCAAATAAAATAAGCTAAATTTTTATATGAAGCAAGAGACCATTACAGCATTACATGATACACTACATGCTCTTTCACCTAAATCTTCTGGTACTTGAAAACCTCTAGAACTAAGTATTTCCCTTCTTTTCAAAGATCCTTCTGTAACAGTGGAGCCCTATATATGTTTATACAGAGGTGTGTCCCACTACAGTCGCAGTGCTATCCTATATGTGTCTGGACAGAACACCATTGTGATCAATGGTGCTTGCTCTTTAACGGTGTGTATAGGATTGCCAGCACAATGCAGTTCACTCCTAGGATTCCAACCTACAGGTCATTTCTTGTATGCAGAGTGACTGGGTCCCCCCTCCCCCCATGTATTAGAAAACCAAAAGGCAGCAAGGTTGCCTGCCTAGCCAACCATCAAGGAGGAACTATGTCAGCAAACCCACCTTGCTCTCCGGAGTCTATTTCATAATACAGCCAAACCTGATTTCTAGACATTAGGGCATGCTAAACAATGCTAATACACTAAAAGCAAACACCCCCCACCCCTGCTACTCACACCAAGTCTAAAAAATAACAGTTAAAAAACAAACTTCTGCAGAACTAACTTTGACAGGAGTGAGCATGGAACAGAAGGAAATGCATATTTAAACAACAGGATGTCATTACACAGCCAAATGTCTTGATGCAAGTATTCTTCACTTCACAACAATGCTGAAACACTCATATCAAAAGTACCAAGTGGTTTATTTCCCGGTGTTCCTGAACTTGTGCCAAAGAGGATACTTGCAGTTGCAAGTTTTAATCAGGAAACTAAGTGACTCAGTGTCTGCTAGAGATACCCAGTAATAAAATTACCAAATACTTTAGCAGCATCTAAATAGCCAGGCAGCAAATAAATATTATAATTTTGGTATTATGAAAGGAAATAAAGTTATTGTATTTACAGAGCACATGGCATCTAGCATAAGCAATTGCAGAAGGTAAACAAAAAACTAGCAATAATTTGTCCTGCACAACAAAGACAAAGAATTATTATTGTGAATGAATGGTCTTTATTACGATCATCTACTTCTTCTAATGGGTGAAAAGTGGATTCACACTGGTGTGCCTACCCCGATACACAAACAGAAACTTGTTGACATAACAAAAAACTACTTACAACTACATTTCTAAGGAAGAATTTGAGTCTAGACTTGGAGAACGATAAGCAGTTCTGACACTGCTTTGTTACTCCACGCTGTCCTTTTCAAATTGGCACCAGTTAGTCATCTCAGGGGCGGAGTGGCTACACAGGGCCAGTATAATTGCATCGAGCTGGATCTGAGTCAAAGATGAACTCAATATATGTATTCTAAATGCTGCCAGGACTCCAGATATAAAAATGCCTTCTTTGTTTGTGTCCTCTCATAATGGACTAAATTATACCATCTTGGTTTCTCACACCAGAACAGTGTCCAATTGGGACAGCACCCATGTCTTCAAAATGGATTTTCATAGAATTTTTCACACACAAAATATTTTGTTATATTACACGCTTGAAACTGGGGCACAATCCCACTGGATACTCAGTTATGCTGGAAGCAGATTTAACACTTCACTTTGCTTTATGTATAATAGTACTTCATAACAAACAATTTATTGTTATTCTCAGTTCAATGGAACTAAAGCGTGTCAGAGCTGAAGCCTTAAGCATACTGACCTAAGCATAATGCAGTGCTGACATGTTCCTTACTTTGCACTGCATTAATTTGCTGTGTGCTAACGGGTATTCAAATGAATAATTACATGCAGAATACTGCCAAATCAGACAAAGTCCATGACTGAGAATGGTGATCATCTAAACAACTTTGAAACAAGTCAGGTAAAAGAAACAGTGTGATTACCACTGCCTATGGTATGACTTCAATACACATAAATCCTTCCAAGCATCATTCCTATACTGTATTTGATTAACGCAGATATTTTTAGGACTACCCACTAACTAAAAATTGTAATGTGCAATCCCACCTGCCATTGAACTCAATGTGTTCTGACTATATGTGATTTTTACTTTAGGTGCAATACCTGGAACGTAGCCCCGGCATAAATTGCTGGCTTACTGTATCATACTTTCACAACGCCATATTCATTCTTATAAAATAAGCGGACACTTCAGTCCTTTTTGTTGACAGGTACTCTGGTGTTGCCTGGATATCATGGTGAGCTGATGCTCCCACACTGACCCTCTGAGTTGCAGGTTATCAGGCCTCCTGATACCCCCAGTCATTCCGTTCCTCACATGTTCCTTCCTGTAGTTTTCAGCTCCAAACTTTACTCAAAGTAAACTTCACTATGTTCAATGAATCTTGCTACCAATTAAGTTGACATGGAAGTTAGGGTTCTCCTAAACGACATCCAATACAGCAGTTTGGATGAATTTGCCCTAATAAACTCTCCAGGCAAGAAGTAATAGAAAAGGAGAGCTCGGGCAATCTCGCAGGGAGCAACTGGCAGAAGTTATAACCAGAGGATTTCATGAATGAATGAGAAGTGCATATTTGTGAAAACAGTACAGTACAGGGAAAGTGCTCAGGCCAGGGGTGGAGAGCCTTTCTCAGATAAAGAGCTGCATTCCCTTCTGGGCATCTTTCTGGGGGCCACACTGTCAGTGATAGGCAGGGCCAGAAACAAAAGTGGGCAGAGCAGGAAATGCAAATTTTAAGCTTGTACAGCAGGCTGCTTTTGACACACACACACACACACACACACCCCTGTCGTTCACCTAAGCAAAAGGTATTATCAGAATTAAGCAGATGTTCCTGTCAAGAAAAAGAAAACAGCCAAGAAGGATGTAATGCAGAGCCAGTGAGCAATATGGGCTGGGAGGGAGGGGTGGCTCGGGAATGTCCCAAAGGCAGATAGAAGGGCTTAGACACAGGGCCAGAGAGATTCCCCACCCTTGTGCTAAGGTATTTCATGGAAACTAAAGTGCAACAAGAACTTGCATGTGATGGAGCAAGCTCAGCTTTAGTCCAGGAAAGCTGATGCCACAACAAATCTGGTAGTCTTTAATGTACCACAGAACTCGTTTCGGAGAAACTTGCTTGGGAAAGCAAAAAATGGCACAATTTATAATAATAAGCAAAGATAAAAATTATTATAACTACCTTGCACCATTATATGACTACACCTTAATGCAATTCAACACTCACTGACTTGCCTACAAGGTCTATGGAAGCGGGTAGGGCCTCTCAGTAAAAATGCATAGGCTCAGCCTGCTTGTGGACAGTTCGCTATGACGTTATTCTATTTTCGTTTTCATGAGGTCACTGGGAGACGGTAAGGGGCTTTCGATTCTAAGTGAAGAAGCCAGTTGTCCTTTGCATGGTAGTTGGGGTGGGGGTGGCCCGAAACCTTATGCCTTTTACTGGCAAGCACGAGGAACGGAGTACAACCATAATGGAAGGGATCGGCGGTGAGGGGGGGGGTGTTCTGTGACAGGGGGGAAAAGGAGGAAGGGAGCCTGCAGAATCCCACCACAAAGAAGGCAGGCGACGGGAGAAGTTCGATAGCAGCTTGCACGAAGAACCGTACATGCAGAGCTATCCAACTGAAAGCAACGGATTGAGTCGCGCCAAAAATCCGTCCGGAATTGGACTTTTTTCTGCTCCCCCCACCCCCCACCCAAAAAAAACCCCACCCCAAGCCCCCTCTTCTCTCACCACAGTTCCACCCAACGACGAAGCATGCATGGGGTCCAAGTCCCAGAAGCGCCATTGGTGGTGTGCATCCTTGCCACCCACCCACCCATCTCGCGCTAAGTAAAAGCAGCTCTTACCATCTGCCGGGCCAGGTCGGAGGAAGCCATGGCATGAGGGGAGGGGTCACCGCGCGCCAGAGAGAGAGAGAGAGAGAGAAGGAGGAGGGAACGCAGGAGCTGCAACTCCCAATTCCAACAGCTGGAATGCAGCCGGCGGTAAGGAGCCGCCTCGAGAGCGGAGGGGAGGGGAGAACGCTCCGCCAATCACGTCCCGCGACGAGAGGAGATGCTGAAAAGCCCACCAATAGCAAGTCGGGAGAGGGCGGAGGAGGAGCGATGAGTCTGCTGTCAACGGGAGAGATTAAAAAAGGGCTGGGCGCGGCACCAGGACGGGGCGTGCCCCGCCTGCGCGCGCGGGCGGACGCTCTCTTTCTCCCGCCCCTCTTGCTCAGAAATAGGGGGCGGAGCCAGAAGCTTTCGCGAGCCGAGATTCATTAACTTACAGTAACAGCCCCGCCCTCAAGAGGGCAGCGCCGCTTGCTCGGACTCCTCCTCCTCCTTCTCCGAATTTAAACTGTGCCGGTAGGCGCCGCCCTCCCTCCCCCTCAGGCTGGCGTCACGTGAGGGAGGCGGCGAGCGCCTCGAAGGGGTATAATGCCAGGGAGCGGCGAGGACGACGACGATAACGACGTCGTGGACGTCGGCGCCGTGATTTGAGCCTGGCGATGCCGCCTCAGGAGCCCTGAGGGAAATGTTAGCGACGATGCCATGGGGCAGCGCGAGGAGGGAGGAGGCGACCGCGCTCTGAGCCTTCTTCATTTCGCTACGCGGCGGCGGCGGCAACAGTTGCGTCCCTCCGCGCTCCGATGGCAGCCGCGGAGCCGAGCCAGGACGCGGTGCTTCAGTTCCTATCGGAGCGGGGAGGTCGGGCTCGCAACGCCGACCTGTTGGACCACTTCCGAGGCTACCTCAACTCCCCGGACCAGCAGCGCCGCTCGCGCGCCAGGGAGCGCTTCAAGGAGATGGTCAACGCCGTGGCTACCGTGAGGCAAGAGCCCGGCTCCGGGGCCAAGTACGTGCAGCTGAGGAAGAAGTACCGGGTCGCCGTTGCCGTCGTGGCCGCCGAGCCGGCTGAGGAAACCGGGGGTCCTCGGCTGCCCCCTGAGCCTGGCGGAGATGGCGAAGCTGCCCGGCGAGAAGCTGGGGAGCCCCAAAAGGAAGAGGAGGTGGCGGCGGCGGCGGTGAAAAGGAGCCTCCCTGTCTCTGTGGAGGAAAGCGGACTCCGGCAGCTTGAGGAGCCCGATGCGGCTGAGGTGCCTCAGGCGACCCCTGGAGGAGGAGGAGGAGGCCGGGAGGGGAGAGAGGAGCAGGAGGACAGCCGCTCTCAGCACGGGGAGCCAGAGCCGGGCAGCGGCGAGAACCCGCCTGAGGACGACTCCGCCGCCGCCACCGCCGCCTCAGGGGTCGCCCCCGCGGCGGCCCCCGCCACCACCCCGCGTTGCGCGCGCAAGAACTTCCGCGAGCGGATGCTGGGCAGCTCCCCTCAGCTGAAGCGCGGAGGTGTGCTCGCCCCTCGCGGGAGCCGCTCCGCCGGCGGGGGGGACTCGGACAGCGCCTCGCTGGCGTCGTCTTCTGCGGAGGACGAAGGCGGCAGCAGCAGCTCGGGCGGCTCGGTGGCCCTGGACCCCCTGGAGCACGCGTGGATGCTTTGCGCTTCGGACGGCCGCTGGGAGAGCCTGGAGGGCCTGCTGAGCTGCGAGCCGTCGCTGCTGTGCAAGCGGGACTTCATCACGGGCTTCACGTGCGTGCACTGGGCCGCCAAGCACGGCCGCCACGAGCTGCTGGCGCTGCTGGTGAACTTCGCGCAGAGGCACCGGCTGCCCGTGGACGTGAACGCGCGCACCAGCGGAGGCTACACGGCGCTGCACCTGGCCGCCATGCACGGGCACCTGGAGGTGGTCAAGCTGCTGGTGGGCGCCTACGACGCCGACGTGGACGTGCGCGACTACAGCGGGCGCAAGGCCGCGCACTACCTGAGCCGCAGCACCGCCGACGAGGTGCGCAGCCTGGTGGGGGCCTTGCAGGACGAGGCCGACGGCGGGGCGACCAACGGCAGCGGGCGCTGGAGGCTCTCCAAGGTGCTGCCGGCCAACCTCATCTCCTATAAGCTCTCCCACCACCTCCTGCCCCACCACGGGGACGATGGGGAGACGGGAGACGGGGCTGGAGCGCCCGGCAAGGGCAAAGAACTGAGCAGGAAAACCTCGGGCAGCGGGAGGATAAAACCCCGGCTCAACAAAATCCGCTTCCGGACCCAGATCATCCACACCACTCCTTCTTTCCGCGGGGATGCAGAGGAGGAAGGTCAAGAAGAAAGGTCCCTGAAAGCCTCTTTCAAGCTCAGACCTAAGTCCAATGTGTTCGGGTAGAACAAGGAGTGTTATTTCTTGCACCTGAATGGGGCAGGGTGTGTGGGTGGCTGGGTCTAATTCCTTTGCCGGGATGGAGTTTTTTGAGGATAAATCTACCTGGGACAATGCCTTTAATTGCTAGGCAGGCACTGGGCTAAGTAGGATAAATACAGAGTAGGACTTGAGGGGGAAAACAGACAGTAGCTAGTACTGTGGTTGTTGGCATTCTAATAACTCACCAAACTAACGGAAACACTATTTTGCTTTAACATTTGAGTTTTCAATATTTTTACTGGATTTAATGTTATGTCTGGTTACAGTCCCTGGAGCTGCTATTTCTGGAGGGTTTTCTTACTGAGGTGGGATGAACCTTTAAGGGTTGCATGTGATGAGGGCTTGCTCGCCTACAAGCAAAATCTCTGCACATGGAAAACTACCATGTGAAGAAGGCAAAGCTTTAACTTTTCCTCTGACATCTTGTTTTCTCTATGGAAGGATTTCATTTTTAAAAATTACTATGGAAGATTATTATTTACACAAGCTTTTGCTGAAGTGGTATTACACACAAGTTCATTCCATAATGAGAACTATATTTGTAAGGGTCTAACTTGAGATACTTAGCTACTGTAGGGTCATTTATTGGTGTTATACAGAGTGAAGAGAATGCAAGTGTGGGTGGCATTCATAGAAGCTAAGTGAACAGGAGTGTAGTTAAGCTTTTCCCATGGCTAACAATTCTTCCTTGAAAACCTCAATGTTACAAGATTTCTCCTGGCCAGAAACAATTTCTGAGTCCAGATAGAAGGGAGTGGGAGTGTTACAATGCATAAGGGGCAAGGGAAACACAGCATTGGAAATGCTGCGGTGCCTTCCTAATAACATATAGTTTAGCCCTAATGCCAAGGGACAAGTGTTTAAGAATGCATAGGTAAGAGTATGTGTTCTAAAAACATTGCATGACAACTACAGTACAGGCTGAGTTTGTGACTGAGAAGCACTAAAGTTGGTGGCCATTCATGTAGAAGGAAAGTGATTATACCTAAAGGTGCACCTTTTTATTTTTATACTTTTGAGTTTTAAACATACAGTACTTCACCTGTTGAGTAAATTGGAAGTGCTAACAGTACCTGAAGGTAACTTGATTTTGTTGTGAGACAAGTAGCTATCTGAGGTGCAATTGAATATAATTTAATTTGTTAAATGATCAGCTGCAAAGTAAAGAGACCGAGAGCCATGCTGGTGTGTGCTCAGTGAGACTTTTCCTCTGTCAGCTCTAGAAAGGGCTTGTTTCATTCTTGTCAATGGGAGACTGCTGCAGATTTACTACAGAATCTTTAAGAAGCAATATTGCATGTTAGCTCCTAAGTGCACACAATGGTTGCCTGTACAGAAGACAGGTCCTGCAACCCATATTTCTCTTCCTTCCCCTCTGCAGCCCCAGCAATCCCTCTTCCTCCCAAAAGAATCTTGACTTCCATCTGATTTCAGATTATTACTCCCTCTTACTCTAGCCCAGTAGTATACTTTCCACAGTGTTTAAGACCCTCCAACCCTCTGGAGCAGTTTTTCAGGTACTGAAGGAGGAAAGAGACTGGTTGTGTGAGCTGCCTTCCACTTGTATGACCTCTGAACATGTCATTTGGGTTTATCTTGAAGAAAAGTGCTAGTGCATTTAACCATTAATAATGAAAGACATGTTTTATTCAGAAGGTATGAGCAGGAGACATTCATAGCACTATAACAAAAAAATTCTCATATAGTGTTCTCATTAAATAGATTCCCCTACACTCTGAAACACACTTGCTGTGTGATCCAGAGATCAGGAGCAGCACAGGGTTGCATGCTTAGTGGTACACCAGTGGAAGCAGTGCCTGTTGTCTTAAGTGTGTATATGAGGTTAATTATGGGTTTGATATGACCATTCCACATGTGTTGCCGTTACTGAATGTGAAATGTTGTCATGTATGCAGGCTTATGCACATCAAGTACAATGGATAACACATGGAAATCTAAGAGCACATGGATTGTGCTTGCTGGAGCCTGTTACAAAATGTCTTGGAAGCTTTCTTATGTCTTCCTTGGCAAGAAAGTTACTTAACAGTTCCCTCTTTTGAACAGGGAATAAATGTGTTGTAGAAAAGCACCAACAAAACTTTATAGCTTGAAACTTGAAAAAAAATGCTGTAAAAAAAAAAACTAAGAATAATATTTGAGGGGAAGTTCCTAATGGCAACTGTTCCAAAGTCAACAGTTCTAGCGAAACATGAATAAGAGATCTGTGGTATTAGCACTTTCTCTCAACAATAAGGATAT
This sequence comes from Lacerta agilis, assembly GCF_009819535.1. Classification (NCBI taxonomy): domain Eukaryota; kingdom Metazoa; phylum Chordata; class Lepidosauria; order Squamata; family Lacertidae; genus Lacerta; species Lacerta agilis. The sequence continues at coordinate 75,842,571 of NC_046315.1, forward strand.
TGGGGCTGGACCTCTGATGCTGCTGAAATGAATATAAAAGTCAAAATGCTGCCAAGCAAATGCTAAAGCATGTTTCTCAGATTTTCAGATACTTTGGAACTGTTAATTTTAAATACTGATCTAAGGGAATTAGAAGCAGTTTTTAAAGCATGGAATATGAACAGTACTGTTTATGAAAGCAGCTTTGGATGTTACCATGTGAGGTTCCATAAACCACAGGAGTAGTTGTGCAAGGCCTCTTACTGTGCCATTTTAGATGTTTTGCTAAGGAGAATGTGTATTTAAGCTAACACTTTCTCTTCACAACTTACCGGTACTCTTTGGCAGAAGCATAACAAGAGGCCATTTGCAAATTCTTTGCAGCTTGCATATCCACTTGAATTAATATCTGAAACTTCTGAGTAACCTCTTCAGCAACTGCAGCTTTAACTTCTTGATAGACTGTATAAATCCAAGCAATGCATAGGGTACATATAAATAGGAATATGAAAAACTTTTGTGTTGGTGAACTTTTTTTTATTATATTCTTCCCAAAAGTCAGTGATAGGAGTCACTGACAGAAGAAGGGGGTGCGGGGTGTGTGCAACCCACCCTGGGTGTCATCCCTGGGGGGTTGACATTGCCGTGGGTGGCGCCCCCTGGGACGCTCGCTATGGGCGTCGCCCTGTGGGCCGCTTGCTGCAGGTGACGTGAGACGCCCCGTGGGCAGCTCGCCCCACCCCAGGGTGCACAGCATGTGCACTGCTCTGGGTGTCAGAGCAGCTAGCTCCGCCTCTGATAGGAGTCTGACAAAAGTTATGAAGTCAAACTGCTTACAAACATGCCATTGATACTGGCCTCATTTGTTAGCATGTAGTGCTAAGCCAAATTATGGGTTAGAATGAATAAGCAGGCATGCTGGTACATGGTGAGAAAAACACAGCCACTTTGTTCCTGCTGCTGTCATGCTACTGGGGGTAAGCCATGGTTTGGCTTAGCATTATATCCCAACCTGGGATAGTGGTTTGGCCTATAAACAAACCCCTAGCAGTAAGCCAATAACAAACCTTGGTCATGGTTTGCTTGAAACGAAGCAACAGTTGACCGGGTTCAACTGAAACATAAAGCCAAGTCATGACTCTGCTCCAAATTATATGGGAGGAACAAAGTGGCAAATGATTTTCTCACTGTATACCAACAAACTTGCTTGTTCACACTAAACCATAATTTGGTTTGTATTATGCATGAATGAGGCCACTGTCTAAAATCCTTACTGGAAGAACAACTTATTCTACAAGCCTCTTCTGTATGTACACAAGCTAGAACAAATGCAAAGGCAGTATCAGTTTTAATTTGTAAGCTATAATTACATGTGCCTTTTGTAAAACAAAGCAAACTACTGTACAGAAGAAAGGAGTGTATTGAGCACTTCCACTCACATTTCTATAGGAAGGATGCCAGTGGTGTCTCCATCTTTCTGCCAACATGTAACTTATTGTAGCAAAAGAAATGTTCCAAAGTGTCACTCTGCACTACAGCACTAGATGTTTAATCTTTGTAGCAAAGAATACAGAGCTTGACAATTCTGCAGTGCAGAATACTGTCTGAAGTAGAATATCCTTGCAGATTTCTTTAAAATAACCTGAATATTGCTAACTTCGACTTTCCTGTATGATCTCTAAGAGGAATATGTTCCATACCATTCTATTTTTAAATGTTGACTGTCTGCCATATTTAAAGTACTGGTATAGCTGTCACAATGTTGTATTTTTATAGGTAATGTATTTAAATGTTGATCTAAGAGTTAAATACAAAAAACTTGCATATACTGTTAGTCTTTAGTTTTTGATTATAGAGATTTTTAAACTTTTAGATTCTTGGAATGTTGTTACTTATGGTACGATAGCAATTTCAACAACTTTGTTCACTAGCTAAGGGCTCAGTCATAAACTAGTGATACAATAATTGGTAGATATTATGTGAAACTGCATCATAGTGTACAATTCCAAAAGTTTACTAGTAAAAATCATTAAGTGCAACAGTTTGATTCTAAACACTAACTACTGTGGGGCTTTCTTGCATACAGTATGTCCCTTCTCCCACAACTGAAGGGGAATTTGTCACAGGGTAACTTATGGTGAAGAACTGGCTTTTGGTGTCATAGTATTGAGGTTTCTATTTCTATGGCTGTGTTTGGACATAACACTAAGTCACAACTTAAGCTTTTTTGAATCATACTGCTCCCAATTTGCATCTCCCTTAGTTGTGTGAGTAACAAACCACAGATCAGCCAACTTGGTATTACATCTAGACCAGCATTCATGGTTTGTTCTTTCTCCTAATGCTTCATATGTGTGTTGGCTCAGATGCAATGCTAAGCCTGCTGCTCAGTGGTTTGTTAACCCATTCAGTTAAGGGAGGACTAAAGAAGGAACATTGCATTCTGCTCCTGTTCAGTGTGGTTAGACAAATCCTATTTGGGAGCCTAGTAATACAGCTGAGTACAGCTGAATTATGGGTGGAAGATGCACATGAAGATTCTTCCCTTTTTGTAGTATGTTCAACAGAATTCACTCAGATTGACTTCAGAATTAAATTGCATAATTAATGTAGAACACTAGCAAAGTTCTGCTTTAGACATATTCTATATTTATAGGTTGCCAGCATATACTTTACTTTCCCATTAAATTAAAAAAAAATTACCTATTGACTTCACATTCCCTCTAGTCACTGCATTTAAAAAGTGTTTCTTCAGATCAAATGCTTCTGCTGAAGAAAACAGTTGTATTGTATTGGTATTTGTGGCTTTACTGGTACACCAACACTTAAATGTTGTACAGAACATGTCACTGGGTATGGTGTGGTACAAAATTGGAGTCTAACCTTAATAAAAATGGTACACATTTAAGCTATCTCTTTCTGATGGAAGTGTGAAATGATAATAGTTACAAATTAATGTCTGCTAACTTGGCAAGTCCCAATGAAATAATTGGAATTTTATTCTAAACAAGCATGTACAGAACTAGATTGTCATTATTCTTACCTCGTACCTGAATCCTTTGTGGTATCATTGTCTCTAAGACTATTGATGAAAACAAATTTTAATATGTGCCTGAATGAATGGTTGAGTGAAGAATCACTGTAAAAACATCACTTTCAATGAAATAAAATGTCATGGTTCTTTTTATTGTGGAGTTATGCTTGTATTATTACACGTTCTTAGCTCAGATCTGGGTTGGAGTATCCCAACCTGGATAAATTATGACCCCCCCCCACTCAATTAGGATATGCAAGGTGCTATTATTTTCATGTTTTTCTTTAGGTTAAGCATCCTATATGGAGCTTTTTGCTCAGTGTCTGGCAAGTCAACATGTGTGGTGGGGTTTCACAACATGGCTCTAAGATTTGCTGACCTGGTTTCACAAATATTAGTCACTCCCCTGCCACTGCCACCACCATTCTTGGATTATCTGTTATGTATTTTTATTTAGAATTATTGAGTTGATACTATCTATATACGTAGATTTCTTAATACTGAATTGTCTGTAAAGGTTAGAATGTCATCTTTTCTCACCATTATTTGCTTCAGTTCTTTATACATTCCTGTCAGTTCACACACAGGTATCTGTCTGCCCCTACATCTTCTGTGATTAAGACAAAGAATTCATTCAGTATACTGTAGTGTATCTGCATCACTAATGCACATTTGAAAGGAGCAACACTTGCTAAAGTGTATGTGTTCCATTCTGGTTTTCAGCATTCAAAAATTAGGTCACTGGTTTTAGATTCACATGTACTGTTGAGTGCAACATGGTTCAAGCAATTATTATTCAACATTTATAAAGTACATTGCATGCCCAAAAATGTTCAGGTAATCCCTACCCATAGACGTATCATAACACAAAGAAAAAGGAAGAACAGAGGAAGGCAAGCACTGGAGCAACAGCTCCTTCACTGGCCAATGGATGGGACCAGGTTGGTCTCTTGCCATGATGATCTTCATGATGAGATGCAGGGGGTGCAACTTCAGTCCCAAATCACCTGCCTGGAGGAAGAGCTCAGATTCAGCTCTGCAGTCCCAAGCAACTGGTAGTTGGAGCAGTGTGTTCATTCTCATTGGGGAAGAGGAAGCAACCTCCTGGCAGCTGCTCCTTCATTGGCTAATGGATGAGTTAAAGTTGTTGTCTACTCTGGCCATGGAAATCTGTTGGGGAAGCTGTGTGTGCAGATTGCCATTGGCCTTTAGCACATTGGCTGGTGGCAGAAGCCAGAGTATGTCTCCCTTTAGTTCTGTATTCCTAAGGCAATATACATCTAAAAGCCATATTTAAGCATTAATTCTGTATTAAATAGAATGCATGAGTCACTGATGAAAAATGCAAGCATTCCCTAACATGCAGGCAATGAACAATAGATGTTTGATATCCTAGCCAAAGGTTGAATAGCTTCCCATTATGTTAAAGGTCAACTTTATTAAATACATGTGTGTGTGTGTGTGTGTAACCCTGATTAAGCTCTAATTCATTCTACTGTAAATTTTACTGAAGAAAGCCACAATAAAAAGCTCCAGCTCACATTCTTTCCTAATGAAACTATACGGTGTGTTTTGGTCAAGTAGCAACCTGGAAATTAGTGAAACCTGCTTGTCAAGAATCTAGGAGTCTGACATGCCATTGGCCTGATCTGGCAGGCACTGCTTAAGTCGGATGAGCAACCTGAATAGGCTTTTAATAGCAAGAAACTGAATTTTCTACCTGAGCTCTCAATAAATCTAATGGAATGAGTCTGGGAAGCTTTTTCCCACTTCCTTTTGTACTAATAATTTTGGCATCACAGATGTTAGGAAAATAAAACTACAGTAGTAGTAACATAGACTTCATCGTTCACATGTAAATAAATAGGATATGTGAAACTATGTACTGTTCTAACCTACTTTCTTTGCCAAAGTCAGCTTGCATGTTTTCATTTTTTTCCTGCTACATGCTCTCTAAAAATACCTGGTTTTTTGTTTTTGTTTATCACCAGTGATTCAATTACGTGTAGGTGGTAGGTGCTGGAAAACCAGGGAGAGGGAACATCAAAGGGAGAAGTTGTTGGAGAATGAAACAAAACTGAAATTCCCCTAAGTGCAGTTGTAAAAATCCCCACTAAGTAATCCATACGAACTTCGTTGATAAGGGTTTATTAAGCACCTGGGTTTTCTTTGTTTGGTCTCTTGTCCTGCAGGCAACCGCATGTCCCAACTATTTTGATGATATAGGACTGCATTGCTAAACCACACACCAAAAAGGAAAGTCCCAAAGGTGCTTAGAAATTTATTTTAATAGAATCTTATGCCTGATATGCTTTGAGTGTTGCTGGGTGTTCTGTAAGGAATTTCAGGCTGAATTGATTCCTTTTCTCTTTTCTTATTCTTTAGCTGTCAGTGAAGAATGGGTGTAGTGCAGTGGCTAATAGATTGACATATGAAAAAAGTACCTCCTAATGCCTAATTTGCCTTATCTCTGCCATGAGCTCACTAGGTAGTCTGTGGCCTTACAACTAGATGGTGCACAGAAACTGCTTTGGAACAGCTGAAAACACTATACAAATGTTAAATGTGATAATAATCATCATCATCAGCAGGTAGTTTTTGAAGATGATCCATCTGGGTTCAAAACATGTTTTGTGTTGGATATTGGTGGCTTTTTATGATTAAAAAATCATCCTGATCACACCTGGGATTTTGTGTGCATATGTACACATGAATTCTTGTAAGAGCCATAACCGCCAACCCAATTTTCAGAATTAAGAATCAGCACTGCCTATAAGAGTCTGGAAATATTTGAGGTCAGTAAATGAATACCAAAAAGCAGAAAAAAGAACACCACTCATGTTCCAGACAGAAAGCATTTGCTGATATGTTGCAATTCTGAGCTGGAACATGCAAAGAGCACTCATATATAATGCAGTTACTGGAATGTGTTGATTACGACTATTTGCTGTTCAGAAATCATTTTGTAAACTCACTGAAAAGGTCACAGCTTATCTTTCTTTTTTTTAAAAAGGCAGGGATGGGGGGGGGGGTTTGAAGCACAGTGTTGTTGTTTTATTCCCTAGCCTACAATTACTCCTTCTGCAGCAGCCTTAGCCAACCTGGAGTCCTTCATATATTTTAGACTACAGCTGTAAAGCTGCTGGAACGCATCAGGGAATGATGAGAATTATGCTCTGAAACATCTGGTGGGCACCAGGTTGACAAAGGCTGTTCTATACCAGAATGGTAGCCTCTGACTATGACACTTCAGTCAAATGACATATTTTTGTTAGATTCCTCTGCCATGTGCACAGGTTCTAAGTTGGCAGGCAAGTAAAGCATGGTTCCTCAAAGGCACAAAGTATAAAAACCACTGAGATGTTGTTGTATGAGCTATTAATGCTATAAAATACACATATTTTGTGGGTCATACTTTTAAAATATATATATATATAATCTAATTTGATGTCACAAACCTAATATTTATTATATACAAAAATCAAATATGTTAATGCTTGGCATTTGAGAACGGCTGGAGACAATCTGAAATCAAAATGTGTAAAGGAGAAGATGATTAGGTAGCAATTTTGGTCCTTCTCTAGTATGTATTCTGTAAACTGACACATCAAATAACCGACCTCCTATTGTATGATGTTGTGTATATTAAAATAATAATAATAATAATCCATAACTGTAGAACAAAAGGTGATTGGCGCTTCAGGAGAGTAGCTGTTTTGGAATCAATTGGCTGATGAGCTCACCACTATTAAAGAACTAATCTGAAGAACACTATTGCCTATTACTATTGCCTTTGATTGCATAGTAGCTAGTCTTGGGATGGTGGAGCTTGCTGTTGGGAGTGACACATACACAGCTTTTGTCCAGCTAGCATTTATCTCTCAAGATTTTCTGATTTTCCACACCTTTTGTAAGCTCTTAAACCATAAATATGTGTGTGCTCTGAATTGGTACAATATCTATTTGTATAGAGTACTATAGTTACTGCATGTGCACTTCCAATATTTCTGAGGATTATGTCACTGTGTTCCATTAGGATCATTTCAGCTGCCTAATAATACTCACTGTTTGAAACCCCAGAATATTATAGGCAATCAACTTGGCCAAAGGATGGATATTCAAAACGATGCCACAACCTCCCCGACTGCTGAAATCTGCCTTCAAAGGACTGGTCTTGTGTGATATTTGCATAGATGCTTCTTCAGATTCCCATAATGTTATTTAAAGGTGTATAAAGCCAATCAGTGCACATTCATTTACATATTCACATAATTCTTTCTTGTTTGATTTGAAGTGACAGCTGAAGCCCAATCTCTGTTTTGTTCAAACTTATGAGAAAGGAGAGTTTTAAGGAGGGAAGCAGCACAATATTCCTCTCCAAAATAAAGCTGGAACCCTCAGGGAAAGGCACACAAAGCTCTTAAATAGATCTGTGATGGTTTGGGAGTATTCAAAAGAGCAAGATTTGAGAAGCAGGCTTCAGCAGCCAGGTCCCTGCAGTCATTCGATAAACCCCAGATACACCCCATATGACAACACAGTGAACATTCAAAGCATGACCTGCTAGAATTGGTGGGATCCCCCAGCTATTTAAACAGACACAGGGGAAGGAAAAAAAACACGTTGTTGTTTGAAAAGGTTTTGCATGTGGAAGCAATTCTGAAAGCTGCTATGGCCACAACAGCCTTTTGGGAAAGCTAAACAGAGTAGACAGCTGGTCAGAGTCACAGAACCATCAGCATGGAATCTGGCATCTCGCCCCCAACAGCTTTTAAATTACCGGTAGATAAGCAAGCCTGACCAATGCTTAACTCTTAATCCATCGCCAATAAGCCCCAATCCCTCTGCACTGTTATTTCAGTGTTCAGTATGTGCTGGTGGAAATAGCCACAGAAAGGCCGTGTGTGTTTGTGTGTGTGCACGTAAGAGCAAATTGCAAAAACAAAAAAGGTACTATTTGATTGACATTACTTTTTTGTTTAGATTTATATTGGGATAAACATTTTAAGAGCTCCTGTTGTCTAAACTACCTACCCTAAATGATAGCCTGCTGTTACTGAGCAATAGAAGCTCTTGAATGTTTACAGTGAGGGTGATTATCACATTTTGAATTCCTAAGGAACCTAGGTCAATGAAGTCCTACTTGCTGTGAGCAACTTTAGTTTGCTTCACCTCAGAGTAGTGCAAAATGGTACAGAAAACACATCCCAAATGTGGAAAACCATTCCAGGAGTGTGGGAGTTGATTTTTCTCAGGGGGAAAAAATATAGCATATTCAATTAGTCTTGTATTGTTGCCATCTGGGCGGGGTATAAATAATAAATTATATAATAAATAATAAAAGTATTATTAATTATTATTATTACTTGTATGACTTGGAAGACAATGGAGAAATGTTTGCCTTTAGTGAGGTCTTACTGTTGGAAGGTTCCAGTGCCTGCTCTGGCTGTAGAGATCGATATGGGAGAGACATGTTTTGTTGCAGCTGGGGCAGATAAAGGCGTCCGGTTTTGCTGCTACTGGTGCACCATGGCGTTCTGCGCTCCTTCCAATGGTCATTCCTCCTCTGGACATTGCTATGGATACACAACCTGACTTGGCAAGTGATAAAGGTTTCCCTGTGCTACGTGCCTCCTCTCTTTGGCTGTGCACACACTCCCATTGACTCTGCAGCTTGTGTGCTCCCACTGCTGCTATAAGAAGCAGTATACACATGGCATTAACCATAATTAATATCTATATTGTTTTTATTATTGTTAAATACTGCACGTTGATGCATTCCCTCCCCCAAACCAGCTTCAATCTGAAATGAGAAAAAGAACAATACTGTATACACTATTGCTTTAAAGCACATTTGAAGTTATTGGGGTGTAGGGAGGCTGTGTACACATTAAGAGCTTAAAATGCATATACACTATTTAAGGCACTTTTTTCTTCTTCAAATAATTCTGGGCACTGTAGCTTGCCCCTTACAGAGTTGCAGTTCCCAAACTTTTAACAAACTACAGTGCTCAGTATTCTCTGAAGGAAATGTATGCCAGAGTGACTCACACACAATATGTTATAAAACTTCCAGTTTAATTCCATGTATGTATCTGAAGAAGTGTGCATGCACACGAAAGCTCATACCAGGAACAAACTCAGTTGGTCTCTAAGGTGCTACTAGAAAGAATTTTCGATTTTGTTTTGTCCATGTATGTATGTATGTATGTATGTATGTATGTATGTATGTATGTATAATTTACTTGATTTCTTACCTGCCCTTCATACTGAAGTCCCAATGCAGGTTGCAACAATTTAAAAATGTTGTGAGCCTGAATCCCTTCCAATTCCTGGATCCAGCAAGAATTCAATTGCTGGAATTGCCAGGACAGCTTCTTGGCAATGGCCTAAGTATGGGTTGTTAAGATAACAAAGGAAGCTCCCTCAACCGGCTAGTAATTAAAAAGATAAGTGTCAGTCAGAATTGTGTGTTTGAGCTAGAACCAGGCTGCAGTCTGAAGCCAGTGAAGGAGAGACATGCTTGATTTCTGCTGGAATCCAAGGCTGTGGCTAGAGTAGAAGCAATACCTTCTTGGGATGTTTTATGTCTCAGGTTAGGCTCAGGTCGTGTAAATAAACCATATATCTTGAAGGCACCACAGTCTCCACGGGCCCTCATTCCGAGGGAACCAAACCCTGGAACTCCTGGAATCTAGCACTGCTCAGAGATTAGGGTGGCGTGCAACAATACAATATTAAAACCAAGTTGTAAAAGGTATCCAACTTTCCTGAAAAGATATGCATGAGCTTAATGTGCATCATTAAACTGAGGAACTTGCACGTTTCTCCAAGATGATGTCACAGTTGCTGCTTCAAGACATTATGCTAGAAACACAAAGCAGCTGAAGATACTCCCTGACAGCTTTCAGATAAACATGGTTAGTCAACAACCATTCAAAGATTCAAAAGCAGGCAGGTATGTGTGTGCTGTGCAGAATCTTCCTGAGGCTTCTAGCTTTCAGTCTAAGAATAAAGCAAGATTCCATGGCTTTAGAGAAAATTCTGATAAAGTGTAGGCCATGCTTCTCTCTGCTGAAAGCTCAGAAACCCAAAGAACTTTGGCTTACACCTTATAGTAGTCAGAGAGCAAATCCATTTCCCATAGCTTATTCTGAATGCAAAATTTTGATTTACTTAGTCCAACAGAGTATGCATTTAAGAGCACAATGGTACTGATTAAAACAAGGGTTCGCCACAGAATTTATAAACAGTGAAAGCAGAAATGCTCTTACAATTCTCTCACTCCTGCCCATCTCTGGGAAACTACTACTACACCTACTCTCTAAACAAAGACAGCATTTTGTTGTTAACTGGTATGGGAGGAGGTGGGGAGCACTGCTATGGGGAGCTTTTGTCAAGAGGAAAAGTAACAGAAAAAACCCAAGAGAAAAGAGTTCACTGTTCCTTTAGCAACCAGTGTACCTTCCTTGGGCCCCGTTTAACATATTTAAGAGATCTGCATGCTGGTTACACTGTGAACGCAGAAGAGTTTCTTTTCCCCTACACTTTTTGAAAGCAGTGCTGAAAATATGTCTCTGAATTATAGTGACTAACATGTTCACTGCTATTGATCAATAGCAAGATGAAGCCAGCCTTGTTTGTTCTTCACATGTCTGAATATGAGGTGAAAGGTGCCCGATTTTTACCAAAGGTATGTGCAGCTGAGGGGAGCTCAACCCTCACCTGCATCCCCTTGCTATGGCACCATACACAGTTGCATAAAGTATTTCTCAGCCAGAGCAGAGGAGAAAACTACCTCAAGTGGTAAAGTAAGGAGAGGGAAGGGGATGGTTCAGCTTCCTCACCTACATACATCCGAGAAGAGGAACCTGTGGCCCTACAGTTGCTGCTGAACTGCAGCCATCATCATCCCTGACCATTTGGCAAAGCTGCCTGGGGCTAGTGGGAGCTGGGAGTCCAGCTGAAGGGCCACAGGTTCCAGACCTTGAGGTCCACAACTTTTATTATAAAAAGTAGACCACTATTTCTTGCTTTTAGGTGTGAATGGAGTAGAGACATGAAAAAGCAAATGTGGCTTGGCCTGTTGAATCTAATTTGCTTCTAAGACAAATAGGATGTGTGTCAAAGAAAGAAGAAAGGCATATAAATTCCTCAATTAAGTCAACGGTTCTTAAAAGTGCTTAATTTTTTTAAGGTTTGTGGCAGAGTTTTTGTTGTTACATAAAACCACATTCCTCTTAAAAGTCTTGAGATGTTTGAAATGATCACTACAGTAGTTTAGAATTTGTTTGGTTTTCTAATCTGTTCCAACACAAAATTTCACAATGGGATAATGCACTTCAACATTTCAAAATTCTGTCCCTCCAGCTTTATATACAATTTGGATAGATACAAAATGCCCTGCTTCTTACAGCAGTATAACCATACTGCATAATCTCTGTGTTAATAAAAGATTGGTTAAGTAAGTTGTGGGGTGACTAATCTGCATTTTGGTTCCAGTTGAGCAAATTCCTAGCAAGGTGAGTCTCTAGGCAGAACCCATTATTTTAACAGGGCAAAGAAGGGAGGCTAAGGCTGCAATCCTATAAATGCATACCTGAAAGTAAGTTCCATAGAACTCAATGAGGCTTACTTCTGCCCTGCATTAACATGTATTGGATGGTTCGTGCAATGCATCTGGTACAGTACTTAACTGTCTTTCTGGGTACACACCCAAGTTATCTAATGGACAATAAGTGGAGTTATTCAACATGCTTGTAATCTCCCTATGACAAATACTGGGAGGTGGCTCTTATTTATTACTTTAGCCCATGATTTTAAAAATTGTGCCAGCAGGGTGTTTGTGTGAATGGGGTCTATTGACAGATCCAGAGTGGTAGATTGGCAAAACTTCTTCATTCTGAATTAATATTCTGTTCCTTAATTCTACCCACATTCGCTTCTTTGCATTGGCTTCATTGGTGGATCTTGTGGCCCTAGTAGAAAACAAAGTGGATCCCACGAGCCTGACACTTGCCTAACTCTGTTTTACACAAGCTCCCTGTAGATTGGGAGTGGAGGGATATCATAATAACAGTACAAAACAAGTTGAAGTCCTGAGTCAGACTGTGTGGTTACCATAGTAACTTTTAATGTGCTCCACCCAAGCAGCACAGTAGCCTCTGCTGCATGAACACACCAGTGGCATGACAGACATGATGCTACTTGAATGCTTCCTTTCCCGAAAATATTACCGTAGTTAGATTAACTTCCCAACCACATGGTGAACTGACATCCCAAATAGGGCCAAAGTTCATTGTATCTTTATTCATTCACACTGAGAAACAAGATTGCAACACTTGGGGGGGGGGAAATCTCTTATTCTGACCTTTCCACTTGCTGCTTAGCCAACTTTCAGTATCGTTCACAAGTAGGAGAGACTAACTGATGACAGCCTCTTAATAAATCATAGCACATAATCTTCTAACGATGCTAACTGTGATTTGTTTGGAACATTCTAACTTCCTCTGTTTGCTAAAACAAACAAACAAAAACAACAATATTTATATATATATATATTAGCTTTATGTAGAAGAAAAGGATTTAGCTTTTGAAACTCTTACTACTGAAACTTCTTTCCAAGAACAGAACTTCAGCAGACTAGATTTTTCTTTTGCCTCAGCAAACCTCAAGGCCATGCAAAACGCTTAGAATAGCCTGTAGAAGTGTAACTAACTGCAGACAAGCGCCAGAGATTTCTCCAGCTCCTTGACACATATGCTGCCTATATGTCTCCCATATTGGGTTCTCTCAGTAAAGTCATTGTTTTTTCAGTGTTTTTGGCTCCAACAAGGATTTTAGGGATGCATTTAGGCTCTCTCAAATTATTCTTAAGGAGAAAAGCCAGGCATGTGTTTGGTGACACCTAACACCCAACCCTTATTTGGAAGTCAAAGCAGTTTCAAATCCTTCACCTTCATCCTAGGGTCACACCCACACCATAAATTTAAAGCACATGGCTTCTCCCAAAGAATACTGGGAATTGTAGTTTCAAAAGGTGCTGATAATAGTACCTCTGTAACAGGTATACTACAGTTCCTGGATTCTTTGGGGGGGGGGAAGACATGCTTTAAATGTAGATATTAGGGATGTATTTAGGCTGTCTCACCCATGCTCAGAGGTCTCCCCTCTTTATTATTTGGGTCTATGTTCTTGAGAGTCCTGGCTCATATTAAACTGTAACTGCACAATTTGTGATCCACCAAGCCAAGTGAAACCCACCAGTCATGTACAATGCCCCATCACAACTCAATAAACCACCAATCATTGCTTTGCCTAGATTATTTCAAAAATAGACTTACTTAGCATCTAGCTGGCCACAATGCATGAGTGATGTGATGCATACAAGGCGGAGTTTCACGGGTTGACATTATTTTGGCTGAGGTGGTATGCTAAGATTTCAGAACAAGCTAAAGGAGAATGCACTGAGCAAGGGGGACAGCCTTAAAGCAAGGAATGTGTTCTGAAAGTTCAAGGATGCACAAAGTGTTATCTGGCAATCAGGTGACATCAGGAACACATTCTTCAAAGCTGAAGGAGTGTATGAAGTGTGTGGGTTTGCTGCTGATTAAGCGAGTTAGAAAATGATTCAAGTTATTTATTCCTCTGGATATGTACACCTGGAAGATACAATTTTGAAACCATATTTAGAGTCCTTAAGGCAGTACAAACGGGATAAACCCTCTTGATTTATTCCACTTTTATGTCAGCTTGTGTCGAGGCAGTAAAAGCTAAAAATTCACATGGATATCTGCCCCCCCCCCCAGCTCAGTACTTTAGCACTCTTGACTGTGTAAACAGCGGAGCTTTTCTCTCAAGCCCTGTAGCTTCACAATGGTACAAAGAACTATAAGCTTCCCCTTTTTTTCAGCATGCAGCATTTTGTAAAAGCTCCTCTGACTGAGAGAATAAAGGCTTCTCTCAAGGGCAGAAAGGGTCTTCTGTATTTCTTCTGACAAACTTTGCATCATAGAAAGTTGTCATCTTTACTAAAATATTTGTTTCATATCACCCATTTCCCCTCTGCAATATTAATAAAATGTTTTTGTGCCTTGAGCAAGGCCCGTCTTGCCTTCTGTGCTCCTCCTTCAGCAGCCAGTGCAAAACAGCTGGTCTGGGATTCCCATTCAGCCAACGGTGGCACATTATAATGGATGTAAAGATGGAAGTTTTCTGCTTCCACAGATAGTTGGGCCCTGCTTTTACTGTTCAGAACAGTGCTTGCACTTGTGAGCCTCTCGATGCCAGCATGATGGGGTTTACAGGGGACATGCCCATGATGATTGCAGCAGTGTACTACTGACTTGCAGTGTAAAATGGACCAGTTTAAGGGAACAACCGAGTGCTTAACAGGCAGTGTGGTCAAAAACTAGAGAAGTCCTGTTTTGAGGGATCCCAGCTTTGGCTGCCCAAGTTTTATGAGGCAGTAGGAAAAGACAGATAACTTTCAGGATGATCCAATGGCCCTTGCACCAGGGTGTCAGAGAGTTAGGATTTACATTGGTCATTGCAAGAGCCATGAGATTTTCCTGTTAATTACTGCGCAAGAACTACTGGCTCCCAGGAAAAAACTGCCACAGATACAGGATGTAACCAAGGAGCAAAGCATGCTTTATGTTCATTCACTTTTTTTATTTTTTTTTACTGCGGGGTGCCTGACAAGGAATTTGCGCATTTAGAAAATCTGCTTTTTAAAAAACCCTCAATCTTGAAGTGCAGATCCTGCAGCAAAATAATCCTTCCCATATGACCTTGGAGCTTGTTGAATCTTGATTTTAAAATCTTATAAATTGATGACAGCAGTGCCAGGGATCTAAAGTTGCTGTTGCCGAAACTTGTAGTGAGTTTTGCTCCCATCAAGTTGCAGCTAATTACTCGTCCTTTCCTTATTCTTGGCTCAAGGCCCAATGGACTCATTTCTTATCCCCTCCAGCTACGACTTGGATTCTGCTGCTCGGGAACTTATTACATTAGACACCATCAGCGTGGTGCTGATAACACCAAGGTTGCAAGTTAGAGGATCCCCATATGGGGCAGCTGCATATTCCTGCATTGCAGGGGGTTAGACTGGATGATCCTCAGGGTCCCTTCCAACTCGACAATTCTATGATTCTATAATTTGATTTCAATCCTTCCCTGCTTACCCTGACCTGCCAAACACACACAACACAACACAACACAACACAACACAACACAACACAACACAACGTAAAGTATTTCTTTTGACTGTTACAGCAAGCATGTAATAATAATAATAATAATAATATTTATTATTTGTACCCCGCCCATCTGGCTGGATTTCCCCAGCCACTCTGGGCGGCTTCCAACAGAAATCAAATACAAAAATATCAAACATTAAAAACTTCCCTAAAAAGGGCTGCCTTCAGGTTTTTTCTGAATGTCAGGTAGTTGTTTATTTCCCTGACCTGTGATGGGAGGGCGTTCCACAGGGTGGGCGCCACTACCGAGAAGGCCCTCTGCCTGGTTCCCTGTAGTTTTGCTTCTCGCAGTGAGGGAACCGACAGAAGGCCCTCGGCGCTGGATCTCAGTGTCCGGGCTGAATGATGGGGGTGGAGGCGCTCCTTCAGGTATACAGGACCGAGGCCGTTTAGGGCTTTAAAGGTCAGCACCAACACTTTGAATTGCGCTCGGAAACGTACTGGGAGCCAATGCAGATCTCTCAGGACCGGTGTTATGTGGTCCCGGCGGCCACTCCCAGTCACCAGTCTAGCTGCCGCATTTTGGATTAATTGCAGTTTCCGGGTCACCTAGAGTCCTAGGGTTCCTTAATAAGGCCGGTAATGACATTCACCCTTCCTATTTCTCAGATAAGAGGGTATTGAACCAAGCAGTCGTGTTTTTATAGGTTTAGCTAAGAATTGCCAACAAAGCATTCCTACTTCATTTTTACATAATTAGGTGTACGGAAATGATTTACTAGAAAAGGGAGGATAACACAAAAATAACTGCCCACAGTCATGTTAACTTAATTAAGATATTGTTGAATGAATGTGAAGGCCAAGGATTCTAGTGTATTTATACTTCAAGATAAGTGCATGTGAATTTAGATCCTTCCTCTAGGTAAAGGTAAAGGTACCCCTGACAGTTAAGTCCAGTCGCGAACGACACTGGGGTTGCGGCGCTTATCTTGCTTTACAGGCAGAGGGAGCCGGCGTTTGTCCACTCTGCAGTTTTTCCGGGACATGTGGCAAGCATGACTAATCCGCTTCTGGCGCAACAGAACACTGATACCAGAGCAGCACACGGAAACGCCGTTTACCTTCCCACCGGAGCGGTACCTATTAATCTACTTGCACTTTTGGCGTGCTGTCGAACTGCTAGGTTGGCAGGAGCTGGGACCGAGCAACGGGAGCTCACCCCGTCATGGGGATTTGAAAGGCCGGCCTTTTGATCAGCAAGCCCAAGGCTCAGTGGTTTAGACCACTCCTCTATTTCTGTTTAAATGATTTTAGAACAGCTGCATATATGTGTGTCTGTGTGTACTATTTTTCTAGAAAAAGAGGAGCCGGAACTCTCCATGAATGCCTCCCTTGTTCTCTTATAATGGCAATGGCGCCCACCTGAGATGTGCCTGAACTCAGTTCCGACAGGTTCTGGCTGAAAAAAAGCCCTGGTGTGTGTGTGTGTGTGTGTGTGTGTGTGTGTGTGTGTTCCGACTTTTACAATAATTAATTACAAGATGGATTGCAAAACTCAAAAGCAATGAAAGCATCACATAATCAGTAAAAGCAATTCAGTCACAAAATGATCTGAAACGTGCCAATAAAATGTCTTATTAGAAATCATGCTAGCTTGCACATATTAAAGCTAATCATTAAAGGTCCTCCCAAGTGAAATATTTCCTAAGTGCTTATATGTATAAAGAGGGGTGCTACTATAGAAAAGTTGTGTCTGTGTTACTCACTTTGGTTAGCAGGACACCAGGAGCTGGAATGAGTAACTTTTTCAATTATCACAATGGACAAAAGTCAGCCAAAGACAAGTGCTTCTAAAGCCTTTTGAAGAAGAAATTTTAATACATTCTTAATGAGTGCAAGTTTGGCTGAATCATACCCATGTTTCCAGTTTGATGGAAAACCATAACTAAATTTCCTCCTTTCATATTCTAAATTGGGTTTATTGTTGTTGAATATTTCCTCCAGTTTCCATTTGAAAAAAGGAGAGTAGCTCAGTTAAAAACAGAAGAAAACAAAATGAGCCATGCAATATTTTCTGAGCATTCTCTTTGTGTACGACCGATTAGATTTATTGCAATGCCTGTAGTTGGGTTTTTCCTGGTAAAAGTGTAACAAATTTATTCATAAATAAAGAGTTGGCAAACTTAGCAAAGTTATAAACAATGGATAATTATATAATCAACCTTGTTTTCCTCTTGCATGTTGGTCAGGTGTGTTTACTGAACTGCCTAAAACCAGGTGGTTATGTAAAATGCAGAAGAGTTGTCAGGCCAGCTTCTAATTTTGTAAGATGCATACCTTAAATTATATGTATATTTAAAAATAACCAAGAATAGCCAGACAGCACTGCAGGCATCCTACTTCCTGTTCTGTTTATGTTAAGGTTAAGTAATGTAGACTTGATTAAAATGATTACCCAGAAGCATGTAATTCTCAAAATGAAAACCAAACAGATTAAGGGGTTGCCTCTCAGTGCTATTATTCTCTTTTATTAAGTATTGTTATTCATATCTATATTCCACCCTTTCCCCAAGGAAATAACACAGCATGCATGGTGTTTTCAGTTAATTAGGAAATGAATTCACATATTACAGGAAGGATAGGTATACACTGTACATATCATGGGCATGATTCAGTCAAGGTTAAGCACTGTCTGTTCTGTTAAAATCAACTGAGTGTTAAGCACATACCTAATTGCTCCAATGGAATTTAAAATTTCCTGAACTATTACTGGATTATTCCGTTTCCCCTCCAAAAAAACAAATGATCATTAGTATTTTTCACACAGCTTCCAAACAAATAGAATAGGGAGAGTAAATGTTTACTTCTTTTTACAATTCCTTACATATTGGAGAAGAGACTGGGACTCAGGATAGCAGAAATATATTTCACTGCAGCATGCCTTCAGCTTTCCACCTTAACAACTGAAGCCAGAAAATTTAATTGGAAAGAGACTTCCTCGGGCAGCAGCTGTAGCAGTGATTAGGATGGTTTAATTCGGTGGTTTCTCAAACATTTTGCCTTCAGGAAACCATTTCCACATCATCTTATCTGCTGTAAAATGGCTGTACAATTATTCCTGGGCATGTTTAAGGGTGCACAGTCAAGTTTACAGTTTCATAGCTTGGCAAGCCTCTCTGGTCACATTTTTGCCCTGTGTGAACTGAAAGACCATGTCCAGGACTCTCTCCTGTGATGTACACTGCAGGAGATTTGTGTCTTTCAAGAAATGTGTCGTATCATTACTAAACTTCTCATTCTGCTGGAATACCAGGGTTCCTTGAAACAAAGTTTTGGCTATGTGTTCCTCATTTTCTCTGTGGACCGTGAGTGTTCAAGTCAGGAAACTGTGGGGTAGTTAACACATGTATATCCATAAAGTTGAAGACAGCAGCATGCAGTGATGACTTGCATGTATGAATGTGTCATCCTTTATGTAAAACCACAATCTTTTCCATCTCCTTAAATATGTTTTTCAGCTTTCAGTCACCAAGTGTATGATAACGAGTGCAGAGAAATTAAGCTTGTAGTTCTATATGTGCTGACCTAGAAGCAAATCCCATCTTAGATTTACTTCTGAGAAGACCTGCACAGGATTGCACTTGGAATAGCACATGTGCATGTGTGAATCAAGCCTGTGGCTTTTGTACTTGTTTAATACTGTTGCTTCCCCTGAGCCCTTGGACAGAGCAGGCTGTGCAAACCTAATGTAAGAAATGCCAGTGAACAAGTACTGTTGATCTTACTGTTTTTGCAAAATTCCAGCAGACATTTGAGTTATTTGGATTTTAGAAAGAATCTTTACATTTGTGTTGTTTTTGTGCATGTGTTTAAATACTTTCATATTCTGAGCTGTCTTTCCATTTTTCAGGCTGCCAAGCATTTGTCTGCTGCCTAAGTCAGGGCCCCACCCATGGAAGCAAGGCTGTGCTTGCTTTGCATAGCCGATGGAAGCTGTCATGCCTAAAAATTCCATTATGGCAGGATTTATTGGAAATGAAACTCCTAATAACTAGCTACCATGCCAGCAATTTTTTTTTAAAAAGGTCAAGGCAGTGTTCTCTGTTAACTATAAATAAGATGGAAAATAAAGAGTGTATTCAAAACAGGAAGAAGAACCATTCTGTTTGACCTCAAACATACCCTGTAACATTAAAATTTTATTCCCATGTGATAATTCTGTTTAAGTTAGCGGTCTGCTCTCCCATGGAGTTTTTCTACAAGTCAATAATTCATCTACGCTATGCAAATCTTGTCTTGATATGTGTGTTTGTGTGTAATTAATCATTTGGGTTACCTTCCACGGAAAGAAAGCCTTGTGATCCAATGTGAAAAATATCACTGTCCAGATTGGCTTGCTGATAATTGGTGACACACTGAAGTTATTTCTGCTGAGAGCTGTAGATGGCAACAAGTAGTATACACCAGACATTCCCAGAAGAGTGAATATGGACCTAGCAAAGAATTGTGAGAGAAATTGGGGTGTGCTGTTTAGGGAATATTTTGTGCCTTTCCATAGTTACAGGTAAAAATTGCCCCAGGCACTATAGTGCCATCGGTTATTACCTTCCTATGTAATAAAAATGACGTTCTTGTCAAGGAATTCCAGGAACTTAGCAGCCAAATCAGGAGTAGTGTATGTGCAGGTTTGGGGATGGTGCAAGATGGGCAGCCAATGGTGTTGTCTCTCTCCCATTTGACCAACCCAAATCAATGCTGGGCCTACACACTGGCAAGACAATGTACTACCAGTACCTACAGGGGAGATTCCAGGAAAACTTCACTTAGATAGAGACTACGCCCTTGTGGACAGAGGCCAATAGAATCAGTCACACGTGTTCTTGTGCACTCATAATAGACAATTTGATCTAAGTTTATTAATCAGTTGGTTGCTAGTAGGGAGTAAAATTCAGAATGCAAGGTAGCCTTCCTTATGTTTACTCAGGATGGGGATAGGATGGAGAGTGTAGACAGGTTTCTGCAACATGCAATGAGGATTCATGAATGGTATACAGCACTAACTTAAGTGTTAGATGCAGAGTGTTTTTTTGGGGGGAGTGGTGTTTTGTTTGGGGGGGTTTTGGTACTGAACAATACTGGAATCTTGTACGTTTGCCAATAAAAGTTTAAGAATCTAACATTCTTGTCAGTCAAGTAGCGCCAGCCTAAGACATTTTGGCACCTGAGGCAAACCACAAAATGCCTCCTGCACCAGGGAAGAGGGGAGTGACGATCTATATGGAGAACAAGGGTGGGAGGAGTTTAGCAGCACCTCTTATTCGCCAAAAGGTCACTGTATTTTGGTGGGGGGAGGTTGTTGAGGAGGCAGCAGATCTGGCCTCCAAGGAGTGTCCCACAGCTGTCACTGCTACTGCAGCATTAGCGGTGGCGGCAGCAGCAGCAGGTGATACATTTCTTGGAGTCTGGAACTGTTACCCCTATGGATCCTGCTGCTCAAGGCATTTGATCAGGGCCGTCTCATCCATTTACTCTGGTGGCGCGGTGCACCAGGGCACAATGGCCTGGAGGGCGCCTCCGCCCTCCAGCCCCGCTGGCAGCGCCCGCCAGCAGCGCCCGCCAGCTGCCTGGCGGAGCGCGAGCTGTCCAGCCGCGCTGCACCCTCCGGTTACCCGGTGGAGCGCGAGCCGCCTGCGCCGCGCCCTTTGGCTGCCCAGCGGAGCGCGGGAGCGCGAGCCGCCCGCCCTCGCCTCCCATCCCGGAAGCACTGGAAGGGCGCGCAGAGCCCCGCGCCGCTCCAGTGCCACGCCCCTCATCCCCCGCTCGCCCACCCCCCTCCTGAGGGGCGGCAAGCGCGGGAGGGAGGCAGCGGAGAGGCGGCATGTCGGGGGCGCCGGAGGGATCGCTGCACCACGGCGGCCGATCTCCTTAAGAGGGCCCTGCGTTTGGTTCTCCTTGCATCATAGGTGGGCCAGCCCTGCAGTCAGGAGTATTTGTACACTGTTTCTCAAACTTAGAATAATGAAGCTTTAAAAAGTGAATAGCATTTTTTTTTAGCCTTGATTAGCTGGGGTAAGTGCGTCAGAAATATGCACCAGAAAGAAAAGCCAAAGCTGGATGAAGAATGCATGGTGGAGTGGTGAGTGTGTTTGTGTGCAAGTTCGTTTGGTGGTGGTGATCTTGCAGCACTATGAGAGCTTAGGAAAATATTTTATCTGTACTGTACAATAAGAATATTAATATTAGAGTTTTCTCAGATAAAAGGATTGAGTGAAAAATTAAGAAAATTGTATTATGAGTGTAAAGAAGGGTCACCCCTTCAGGTTGGTTTTTATAGAAGCTTTGATTTTATGTACATATTGATTGTAAAACTGAATGAACTGGTCGCTGCAATATTTGTGTAGAATTATCCAAGTACTCCCTACTCCAAAACAAATGCTGGCTTGCTAACTATCCTGGAATGCTTCACATTAGAGATGGCAATGAGACAGCACAAACTGGACACATTCCTTCACACAAAACTGCATCTCTAAGCAGATGAACTTGTCTGCTCATTGAACAAAGAAGGTCACCATTATTGTATATTCCTTCCACAGTTTGCTCTAAAGACGGCTCATGGACACTCTGAAGGCTGCATTTGGGACATTGTTTTAAGCTATATGTGTAAACAAAAATAAAATGCATAACACAATATGGAAGAGTTGCATGGCTATATTTCTTCAAAAGAGGGATGCAAAGTTAAAACTTTAAAGCAGAAACACATTTATTTGTCTTTTGCTATCTACTTTTCTTTTTGTTCTTGTCAAGGAATGTTTCTAGGGACAATCTCTCAATGTGAGGACACAAGTTCAAATCTCTAGTCAGCCATGAAGTGACTACAATCACCATCTCTTAACTAAAATAGCAATACTTCAGCTGCTCCTTAACCTCCCTGCTTCCTTGCCATAGCATTGTTGTTTCCGTTTAACATTTATGTTGTGTTGGGGACAAGGCCCTGAATCATACAAGTTTTGGGAATTATCACAGGAGCTGCAACCATACAGAGTTGCACCTGACAGGAACCCTGTTTCAGTTACTATTGATGATGATATGCAGCTAGTTCTGACCTATAGTAGTGAACATACTAAAAAGGTATCAGTAAAGACTTGTTGGTTAACACAGTTAATTACGCTCTCTCTTCTTTCCTAGAAACAGGATCTGACTGAAGGATACAAATTTACCTTGAAATAGCACTTCAGATTTCTGAATATATTTGAATATTCACATTTTGATCTGGAGCCAGATTAGTTTATTCCGAATTCCCCACCATACCACACAGGAAATTTGTGCTGGTCTGTTTATAGCACTGATTATATTCTTAGCTTAGTTGCCAGGGAACAAAGCCTGGCTAAACCCTTGTGTAAATCAAAATACAACCTCTTTTCTAATCCGGTTGCCTTACTCTTTATCACAATTCCTGAACCAGCCTTTACACATACTATGAAATTTACATGGAACTATTATTTCATTGAAACTGAGGAGGATCTGTGCTATTCTCATGGTGTATATCCTCATGGCATACCCATTTTGAATGAGGCACCAGAGCACATTTCGTATTCTTATTACTACTACTGAATAATATTTATTTATTTATTTACTTAACCTTTTGTTACAAGCTATCTGGGCAGAATTAAAAGTATCAAGTTATATATACAACAATAAAATAAGAATACAATAGAACATAATATATGAAGAATTAAGCTGCAAAAAAATGTTAAAAGCTGCAACATGGTTTAAAAAGCTTGTGATTTTTTTGCTGGAAAGTAATTAGAATAGCCATTTATAATAAAAAGTAATAGTAATATAATAATTTATCAGGGCTACGACTGTTATAGATACCACTAAAGTTACAATAATGTTTAAATGCATTTTGCTTAAGCTTGCCTAATTCCATGAGAATTATGGCCTGAAGCTGATTAACGAGGCCACTTTTAAATCACTGAGCCTAAGAGTTAAGGGTATCTGTGTTTCACATTTTTATCCTATATTTTCTTTCTGAGAGTAAAACTAGACCAAAAATAGGATAAAAACCCACATTTTGCTCTGTTGTAGCCCAGCCCAGATTGTGAGCCAGATACTGATGACATTTCAGCAAGTTACCTAGAGTGCATGAGATAGAGAAGGGTATAAATAGTAATTAAGTCACAAGCTGAACTTAACCATCAAAGGTAATCAACTAGGGAAAAGTGAGGGTGGATACATGTACACCATGCCCTCAATACACCGGCAACCGCTATTTAAAACTCACTTATCAATATATTGTCATAACTTTTCTCATTGTTTTTTAAAAGAATTGGTCAACTGAACCCTGAATAAGAATGTCATTTGTGTTTATAATTTCCTTTGCTCCTTAAAATAACATTGTAAATGTTCTTGGGAAGCCATGGTGCAATGGTTAAGTCTGCTGTCACCAAAGCCTCAACAGCATTCTTTTTAAAAGAAAGAACAGCGAGAAAGGTCACCAGAGACAGTACCATATTGTTTGTTGAGAATTACAAAGGACAAAAGAGGAGAGTCATTTGACTTTAGCACACCTACTGAAATGGTTGCCAGTCACATAATTAACCAGTCCTAGCAAGAAAAACAGAACAGTTTGACAGGACAGATGGTATCTATTAAAAGTTGTGTATTTATTTCACATACATTCTAACTAGCATTTTAAAAAATACTCCATAATTTGAAATGACTATCCAGCGATTTCTCTTTTTAAGTTCAAAACTTTTAGCTGATTAAACTATACCTAATTAAACTATTTTATGCTTTTTAAAAAAACATATAGACCCTGTCAACAATCTCCATGCACAGATTTCAGGATTTATTTTCAAGCAGGTGTTATTGAACAACACAGGGATAGACAATATGGTTGAGAGGCTGTTGATATGAGATGGTTATGGTGAATTAACACTTTGCTATAATCAGAAAGCAAAAGCCAGAATGTTTTAGATGGGTAGGCAGGTATATAGAAGTTTAGGACACTGCAATGTCATGCTGTTAGTGCAAGGGCTTTTGCCTGTGCAATGGGACTTAAGTCTCCCTGCCTCCAACCCAAATCTGATCTGGTGGGGAAAACTCCAGTACCGATGGAGGTGACTAAGGAGGGTGTGCAGGGAGAGGAGAGGTAGAGGATCTCCTTGTTGCACAAACAGAAGTCCTTTATTGGTTAAAACCCTGTGCCTTTAGCAGTTGCTACAGCCAACAGCCAGACCAATTTTGGTTTATGATCCAGCCCTAATCTCTGCCAAGGAATAGATGCTGACAGTATGGTTCCAGGAGGCACACAAGAAAATATACCATCCCTTTATAGCTGATGTTTCACTCAGTACCCTATATACCATCATTCTTTCCTTGTCCCAGAAGGATGAAGTTGTACCAAAGAAGGAAGGATAGCATGTGTGAAGGAAGACAGTGAACATTCATCATCAGGTTAGAATATGTATCATTAGCGAAACAGCTTTAAAAAAAAAACAGCAAAATACACAACATTAGGATGATTGGGCAGAAGGCTTGTTCTGATACCCAGTTAAATGCAGTCCATTTCTTTGCACTGAGAATGTATGTACTACATGTACACACACATACACTCAAAGAACCCATTATTGCTATTTCAACAATCCCAAAAGCAGACCTTGCTGGACTTTGACTTTAGAAGCACTTGGCTTTTGAATGAATTCAAAGCATTATTTAAACTGTGAAAAACAGAGGTGCACTCACAGATGGAGCGGGAGCCATTGTTGTCCCTGGTGACCCAAGTAACTGTAGCATTTCCCTACGTGTAAAGTTCCATCCTGTGTCATTTCTTGGTCGCACTAAGAATATGATGGAATGCTGTGAGCCAGATTCATTCTATAGCTAATTTGCATCTAAATATATTCAGAAAAATAATGAAAAATACTGGTATTAGTTTTTGCCTTTCCATCAGCTCTTTTAAATCCTAGATTGTGAGCTGAAAGTGGAAGATGGTTGAAGAGATTGGCCATGCTTAGTAACAGAAAAGTCAAAACATCCCATGTTTTCTTTGTTTAAAAGGACTTTGCTGGACCATAAAAATGAAGTCAGATTGTTCTGACCCCTTTAGATAATGCTGTTTCAAGCAAATATGTGTCCACTGCCACAGCTGAACATTCTTAAGTGCTCTGGCATCGCCTGCCTAGAAATTCCTTTGCAAGAGACTCCCACGTTCTGGCAAAATATTCACTATTTTGGTGTCTGCACATAAAATAATTTAAATGGCAGTTATAAGAAAAATACTGTGTTGTATGAATAGTTCTAAAAATGTCTTGAGTGATGTTAACAATAGTGCCTAAGAAGCGAAAGGCTGCTCAAATAGCTCATTGATAAAGTTTTTGCAGGCTTTTAACATAGGCAGGCTAGAAAAAGTCTAGATCACCAAAGTCCTTTTTTGTTGCAATTTTAAAAGGGAACACACTTGAGACATAATTACCGGTATGTCTTCTCATCAGTGGAAATGGAAGACGGCTATAGAGGTATATTAAAAAGAGAAACACCTGGTTCAGGAGAGCGCAGCGTTTAAAATAAAAATGGGAAAGTAGCTTGAATTTTGGAGATTGCCCTGTCAAAACATAACAAAGAAATAGGATCTGAGCAAACCCTACAAAGGCCTAGGAAAAGATGCCACTGGCAGAACTGTGAGAATTTTTTTTTTGTCTAAGTTAACGTGAGAGCATGCTGTTTGCCACGGTTGCCAGGGCTGACGGTTGCCTGACACATGCACATTCAATGACTGCAGCAAATTGTGACTTTGTATGTGTCAAGGAGCCATTAGGGATCAAACACCACAGACAGAACTTGCATATCACTTCATACACAATGCTTCTGAATGATACAAATGTGATAAAGTAATACATGTACATGTGTCACGCATGTACATTATGGTCTGCCTCGTTTTCTGCTATCAACAATAGATCAACATCTTCCTAGTTTTGTAAAAAAGAAAAAAAAAGTTAGGAAGCAGTAGATCAACTCCAATGCAAGCTAAATGCTAAATACTGCTGCCATCTAGCAGCTGAACTTAGCCACTATCCTAGAGGACAGCAAAAGCAGAGTATCATATCCAGGTTATTTTGTTCGGGGCACAATTAAGTGCTTCTAATTACCTTTAAAGCCCTAAAGGGTTTGGATCCAGAATCACCTACGTCTTTCGCCACTACTCTGCTTTGCTGCCCAAGATGTGGAGAGGCTCATCTCTGCCTCACCTATGAAGTAAGATGTGTGTCTGTGATAACTATGTCTATGCAGCTCCTCTTTAACCATCTTCTGCTCAATAGTTCAATATTTATTCCAGCAGGTTTTTGCCTGGCCCAGATGTTTTTATCTGTTTTTATTCTGCCTACCTCTGTTGCATAATATTGTTTGATATTGTTTCATGACACTGTGAATTTAATTGTTGACAGCTGCCCTGAGTAATAGATATGCACAAGAAGGGCAGGCTAGCTAGAAATTCTGTTAATTTTTTTTAAAAAATAACTTTTGTTCTCTCCCTGCATCAACAGTTCATATCGTACAAAATGTTACAGATTCCCATCATTAAATGTATTGTGGGATATGGAAAAGATTATTAGACATTATTAACAAAGCTCCAGTCCAGTTAATGCAAAGGAAATACTGATAAATTAATATATGTTTTCACCTAGCAGTGGTTAGTTAGGTCATGGAATACCCAAATTCAATCCATTGAGCTCCCTGAAAAATAGAGCTGGCAAATGTAACCACAAAGTGTCAAAATGTAATCCCATCCATGCTCTTGCTTTTGTTTTGTAAGCAGCTGTGTGTGTTTCGGAAAAAACCCTATTCTAGCAGGGCACAAATGCCAAAATAATACATATTTCTCTGTACACATTTTCCTGTCATGGAACATCCTACTTCTATATACTATAAATACAATATAATTCACTTACATCTGTTAAAATCATAGTAATGGAAAAATCCAGACCTGCAAGTTTTTACTTTCCCCAAGGGCATATGTCCTTATATACTTCAGAAAAACTAATCTATGATGAAAACAAAATGCAGATTAGGTGCTATTCTTATATAAGGGATCACACTGACCTTTTGGGGAATTCAAGCCATGTAAATATGTTGGTACACAGACAATGTTTTTGTTTCTCATTTAGCTAAATTAATTTCAGATTCAATTTAATTCTTCTACATCTTGGCTAGAGTATGCTTGGAATGGGCACCTCCAATTATTTTTATACTTCTACATGCAAATTTTAAGGCAGGAAACAGCCACAATTTTTTTTAGCAAAGCTGAAGAGCAGATGAAACAACTTATTTTCAAATACAGGTGAAAGTTTCACCTATAGCTGCTTGTATTGCACCTCTGAAAACTCAGGCTGCAATTTAAGCCACCAGCTTGTCTCTTCTGCAGAGAAAAAAGCTGTAATGAGAGCTTCAAACAAATCTCAGGCTGTCCAAATTCTCCTATGTACATACAAATCATGGGATAACGTCTATGCACTGTAAAGATAATCCCCACTTCATGTTGGCACACTTTTTAAAAAAATATACCAGTAATATTTAACAATGCTTACATTGGGCTGAATTAAATTAATGCCTTTGGAACTTTTCTATTTTATTACACCTTACATGATAAAGCAAGAAGTGTCAACCAGAAGTTACAAAAAAAAAAAAAATTTTTTGGTAAAAATCTATCCAGTGCCATAATACATAGGTTCTTTAAGAGTTATTATGCTCTGCTTAACCAAGAGGCTGAATCAGCAGAACAGTATCTTTGGACTTCATTTCACCTCTGGTAAAATAAAAGGCTGCACAACATGAAGGATGAGATATGACACCTTCACATCTCAAACAACAAAAGGATAGAGGCACCAGATTTCAATTGCTATGGGTCATGAACATAAGTAGTACTGTGGACTGGGAAAAACTGAACCAATTTATCTACCAGCTGAATGGCACAGCTGCCACTTCCTACACAATTTTGTTGACATCTAAATCCATTTCTCATGTAGAACAAGCAGATCATGTATGATGTAACCACATGTGGTGTTGAATTTGAATCACAAGAGATTTGTATAGATTACCATTTAATTTTCTTTTAAAAAATATTATTTACATTGTAAATGCACTTACCTGCATTAGAGAATGCACAGAAATCTGTACTAATTCCAGTAATAAATATCTGAAGTAATAAAAGCTGATGAAACATTACCTAATACATACAATTTAACAATTTCAATGCAGAGATTATTTTTTATTGTTAGAAGAATAGAATACAATGCTTAAAACACATTCCCCAAATTATAAACAATACAAGACAGCATATATATATGTCCAATACATCTGACATTACTCCAGCTATTTCACACACATTAATCTGCACTTCAAACAGAGTGAGAGCAGAAGCACAACTACTTAAAAAATCTAAACAAGCAAATTTATTGAGGTGCACAGATTTTTCCTTGCAATACTTATAAAAATGGTCACTACTTATGATTCAAGACAAACTACTATACTATTCCATGCACAGTTTAAAACAATTTCAGTTTTGTGATGTTTACACTAAATATTGAGCTATTCAATATATTTCAAATAAAAAACTGGATTTGGAGAGTTAACTGATTGGGCACATTGCCACATTTCTGCTATTCTAGCTGCTTATTTTAGTAATTTAGTAAATCATAGTGCAAACCTATGATGTTGGGAGGGTTAGAAAAGTGCAGGCAAGGTATAGCTAGCAGAATCTGGACAATTTAAGAACGTAACAAAACATATTGAAATTAAATTTCAAAGTGTTTGTGAACATGTCTCACAAGGTCTAGTGAAACTGAAATATTGCCCCAGTAAGAATATTGCTGACAGCATGACCAAGGCTTTCAAGTTTCAGAAACATGAGAAATGTTTGCAATTGGGTCTGAATAAGCATACTGTGTAAGTTTTTTGTATATGCTCTAGTTCTGATAAGGACTGAGCGGGGTGTTGGTATATGTGAAACTGAAACTAGTAGTCATTCCATATCTACACAATATAATGTAAAGTTTAAACAATATAGAAGCTGATGGCTTCAAGGTCAGAAAAACGAGGTAATGTTCACGTGCAGTGTGTCTCTGGGCCTAGATAAGACTGAAAGAGTGAGTTGAGTTTTTCATTTTCTCTCTTTGCTCTTCTTCCTGCTGTGAAGGGGAGAACCATCTCCAGATGCAGCATGCTAGTGACTGATGTATGGGTTAATGATGTACAAAATCAGGGGTCGGCAACCTTTTTCAGCCAAGGGCCAGTCCACCATCCCTCAGAGCATGTGGTGGGCCAGACTATATTTTTTGGGGGGGAAATGAACAAATCCCTATGCCCCACAAATAACCCAGAGATGCATTTCAAATAAAAGGACAGATTCTCCTCATGTAAAAACATGCTGATTCCCAGACCGTCTGTGGGCTGGATTTAGAAGGCGATTGGGCTGCATCTGGCCCACAGGCCTTAGGTTGCCTACCCCTGTACAAAATCATTAAGCTGCAAACCAGAAATAAACCTTACTGCCTCTACCGTGGGTGTGAAGTGAGTTTATTGCATCAGTGATTGTCTCCACAAAAGGCTTGACAACGCTGTGCAGAGTGGAGCATGCAGAGGAGCATGCTGGACACCTTGCGAGTTGGAAAAGATGCTCACAAATATTCAAATATTGCAGTGGAGAGGGCAAAAA
Organism: Lacerta agilis; assembly: GCF_009819535.1. NCBI lineage: Eukaryota > Metazoa > Chordata > Lepidosauria > Squamata > Lacertidae > Lacerta > Lacerta agilis. The sequence goes on from NC_046315.1 coordinate 75,872,497, forward strand.
TGAGCTGTTTGTGGGGGCGTGTGGATCAGGGAATAAAAAGCCCACATTCCCTGTACACACCCCCAGGATGTAGGATGGAGGGAGATGCACACCACCTCTGGGCTCTGCCCCTTCTGTCTCTCACCACCTATAAACTTCTGCTCTGGGTAGTGAAGTACTGTCAGGGCTCAGAATCTGATAATTCTGTTGCCAGAGCATTTGTAATAAACCATTGACTGCTCTGTCCATGACTTAATCTCCATTTTTTGTTTTAAAAACAGCACTCCAAACAATCCAGTACAGACCTATTACTTTGGTAGTTCTGTGTTAACTATTTCTGCAAACTAATGGCTACAATATAGCACAGTTAAGCAAACTAGGGCCCATTCAAATAAATGAGTTAAGTGCACTTAATTTTGCATTTAATTGTGGCCATCATGTTTATTGTGACATGCTGATATAATTGCATAAAACAGTTCCACCGCATCACTGACAAGCTAATATTTTTGAAGATTCTCCAAAATAAATATGATTAAGTCTGTGGTTCAGTAAGTGATTCGATGAGTGATTCGTTCAATGGTTCGGTGCTATCAACTGGCACCTTACTGGCATCTTCACTCTGAGTAGGTGGCTCAGTTATGGTATCCATCTGTTTTTTATTGGCCTCTTCATTATGACGACTTTGGCAATGGGTTAGATGCTTCTTAAAGCCTCTAGGAAAGTTTGATTCAAAACTGCAACGTGGACATTTAAGCAAACTCTGACCATGAGCAGCAACATGGTTTTTAAGGTGAGATTCCAAGAGAAATGCCTTTCCACATATATCACACTTGTATGGACTGTGAACGTTATGCTTGTTAACCAAATGATGCAAAACAGCACCTTTTTTCATAGCCCGGCAGCAACAAATTTTGCAATAATATTTGCCTTTGCCACGCTTCATATATTTTGCTATTTCTTCTTCCGAGATAAAAGCTTCTTTTTCTTCAGTAAACTGCAGCACACACTGAGGCTGAGTAGGAGTAGCTGCATCAATTTTAGTGTCTTTATTGAGGTCAGAAGTTTCTGTATCAAACTGTTCTTGATCACTGTTTGATTCCTGCTCCTTAACTTCAGAGGTATCCATTTCATTATTTCCACTCCCACTGTTATTTAGGTCTATATTTTCAGTTTCCTGATTTTCCTTCTTCGGTTTCTTCTTTGGACAAGAAAATAATACTTCTTCTGTAGCTTCCTTGGCTTGTATAGGCTTCTCCTTTGGAGATAACAGACTACTGAATGGATTATCACCTTCTGGCTGTTCGGTGAAGAAATCTTTACCAGTTTCGGAATGTGCCTGCAAGTCTGAAAATATGGGTGTAGCAGACTGACTGAAGTCAGAGACAGCAGTTTTGTGAACTTCTCTGCCTGCTGTTTCCAGTGGTCTGTGGACATCAGAACCAAAGTTCTGCTTTGGATCAGAAGACATAGGAGCAGGTTTTTGGAGCTCAAGTGAAAGAGAACCCTTTGAAGTCTCAGCAAAGAAACCATGACGTTGTTTCTCAGGGGAACCAGGAAGTGCCTTCTGTGGTTCAGTGAAGCTTGCATGTTTCTGGATTTCAGGAGAAATTGAAGAAGCCTTCAACACTTCATGAGTAAGAACAGGTGGTTTCTGAGGTTCTCCAAAGGAAACATGCTCTGGAACTTCAGGAGAAACTGCAACATGTTTCTGGGGCTCTGGGAAGAAGGCATGCTTTGGGGCCTCAGGTGAAACAGGAGGTGGTCTGTGAGGTTCAGAAAACAGGGCATGTTTTTGGACCTCAGGAAAAGACATGTGAGTTTCATGGAAGAATGGACGTTTTTGCACATCAGTAGGAGGAGGAGGAGGAACAGATTTCTTAGACTCTGGAAAAAGTGCCCGTTTTCGGGGTTCGGAAAACAAAGCACGTTTTTGGAACTCAGAAGAAACAAAAGGAGCAGGCTTCTGAGTCTCTGAAAAGAAAGGAGACTTCCGAGAGTCAGAAGGGAATTTCCAAGGATCAGGAGACACAGGAGCTGGCTTACGTTGCTCAGGAAAGAATGAAGGTTTCCAAAGATCAGGTGACATTGGGGGAACAGGCTTTCTAAGCTCTGTTGGCATGGGATGTGCAGAGGGTGGTACTGCTGGTGATGATCTCCAGGTGTCAGGAGACAAGACGGGTTTCCAGCCTTCAGGATAAACAGAAGAAATGGGTTTCCAGGGCTCTGAGGAAACAAGACTAGGTTTCTGAGACTCAGGCAAGGAGGTAGATTTCCAAGGCTCTGGCACAAACTTCTGAGGCTCTGGGGACATCAAAGAACCTGGTCTTCGAGGTTCTGAGGCAGGCCTCCTAGACTCCATTGACATAGATGTGGGAGGTTTGGGGGACCAAGGTGACACAGTAATAGAAGACTTCTGTTGTTCGTGGGAAATATTAGGAGCAGGCCTCCAGGGTTCTGGAGCAATACTAGGAGCTGATCTCCAATGATCTGGTATTGGTGGTTCAGGTTTTCTTAGTTCAGGGGAAAGCGCTGAAGCAGGCCTCCGCATTGGAGGAATATGCCTGCGAGTTTCTGAGGATATAGCCGATGTAGATTTCTTTAGCTCAGGAGACACAGCTGGAGAGTGCCTGCGGGGCTCAGGAGATACTGCTGGAGAGTGCCTGCGAGGTTCAGGAGACACAGCCGGAGAGTGCTTGCGAGGCTCAGGAGACACAGCTGGAGAGTGCTTGCGAGGTTCGGGAGACACAGCCGGAGAATGCCTGCGAGGCTCGGGAGACACAGCCGGAGCAAATTTCTGTGGTTCAGATGCAGCCACAGGTGGAGATGCAGGCACAGCAGACTTCTGAGGTTCTGGAGATACAGGTTGTAGGGGTTTTTGTGGTTCTAGAGAAACAAGTGATGCAGGCTTCTCTGACTCTGAGATAGATACATGCAGTTCTGGATGTACATTAGAGAAGGGTTTCTGTGGCTCAACATATGTGGCTGTGCCAGGTTTCTGTGGCTCAGGGGAGATAGCACATACAGGTTTTGATACATCTGAGGACTCCACTGGAGTGGGTTTCAGGGGCTCTGGAGCCACAAAAGTGACTGGTTTCAATGGCTCTGATGACACCACTGGAATAGGTCTTGGAAGCTCTGGTGATGCAACAGAGATGGGTTTCTGTGGCTCTGGGCATGCAACTGGAGCAACCTTTGGTTGCTCCACAGATACAACTGAAATGGGCTTTTGTATCTTGGAAGATAACCCAACGTCAGGCTTGAGGGGTTCAGAGGGAGCCAGCTTCTGAGATTCGGGAGAAACAGTGGGTTTCAGTGACTCAAGAGATGGAGAAGACTTCTGAGGTTCCACAAACAGAGGTTTCTTTACAGTTTCTGCACCTGTTGCTAACAAAACTTTTTGCTCTTCTTTCCATTTGTCAGGCATTGCATGGTGTGCTGTGATGTGATAATAAACATTGCAATACATTTTGCTGGTAAAAAAACATTTGTGGCAGTGGAACAACTTTGCACTTTTCTGATAAAATATAAGTTTCCCCAGTCCTGCAGTATCCATTTCATCACAAAACTCGGGGTGGATAGTACCCATATGAATCTGTATGTTTTCATAGTCAGACCCTCTGAAACTGCAGTGATCACATTCCAAGCGCTCTGTTGTTTTACGCAGGATCTTCAACACATCCATTTTTCTATTGTCAACTTGCATAACACTACACATGTTTCAGACTGTAAGCTCCAGTATTCCTGAAATAAAAGTTAAAAAGTTAGCACATAACATACAGAAAAGTTTGTTCTTATTAAAGTAAAATTAACTAAATGAACACTCAGCTGAATAATTATATCTCCTAAGAAAAATCAAATCATCTAACCTTGTTAAGCTGTATATCACAATCTTCCACTTCGGAGGGAAATCACCCTATGTACAAATACTTATGAATATAAATCTCTTCATTGTTTACAAAACCATTAGTTGCTGAGGGCAATTTAATCTGTTTACCAATGCCAGATGGTTCTTTCTGTTGCAGAAAGCCTAACAAAAAACACAATCTGCAGAGAATATCCTGCTAGTTCTAGACCCTTTTATCAGTTGTAAGGTACGGAAAAATAATTTGTATTATGAATATTTTGCTTTGTGCCAGTAACATTCACTCTTAAAAGGGTTAAACTTATAGCTCTTTGCAGGTGTTACTATCTCCCATGTTCAGCAACATGGAAGCAAGGAAATGAGCCACGCAGATAAGTCCCACTCCTAATGCCACACACTCCATCTAGTGCTTCCCCCAAAATTTATGCATATAGCATAGACAGCTGCAGTGAGTGGAGGGGTCTTAGTCACAGCTGGAGCAAGGCAAACCATAAGCCCAGGTTCAGATGCAATGCTATGTCAAAGAATGACTTTGTTCCGGAGGTAGCATGGAAGCAGGAGGCCTGGGCAAGGAGCACAGTGACTGCAATCTTCCCCCTAGGAAACTACCGTACATATTTTTTCATTCATGCTAAGCCACGGGGTCACAGTAACCTTCATTCACTATTCCATCAAAAATAAAAACTAACCAGAACTTTTGATTTCCATGTTCACTGCTACATGGGACACCCCAGGATGCATCCTTAATGCCATTTCTCAAGGCACCATATACTACTCAAGAGTATTTAGAATATTAAAATATTTGCATTGAAACTATTAGCAATGTACAGTGGTACCTCGGGTTACATATGCTTCAGGTTACATACTCCGCTAACCCAGAAATAATGTTAGGAAAGATGGAGGGCACAAGGAGAAGGGGACGACAGAGGATGAGATGGTTGGACAGTGTTCTTGAAGCTACCAACATGAGTCTGACCAAACTGCGGGAGGCAGTGGAAGACAGGAGTGCCTGGCGTGCTCTGGTCCATGGGGTCATGAACAGTCGGACATGACTAAAGGACTAAACAACAACAAATATGCTTTCCATGAGACTATTTAAGCAATGATATTTCCGCCAACAGAATAAAGCATGTCTTGAAATGTGCACCCCACTGCTGCAAAATCCAAGTCGATGTTGGCCTTACACCAAGGATGCGGTACCTGTGGTTCTCTTGATGCAGGTGGTCCCCAACACCCAATGGGGCCCGATAACCCCCAGGCAGGAATTACTCCTAATCCCAAATAACTGAGCCTCGTAGTCCAGCCTTCAGGAAACAGCAACGACCTGCTACTGCGCATAAACGTTGCGAAGGGCGAAAGATCTTAGGGCCGACAAGCCCAGTTGAACACGGGGGGGGCATAAAGTATTTGATCGTGTGCACGCACGTTTAGCAAATTTGCCAGCAACAAGCTATTTGCAGAGACGGTAGGGGAGGGAGAGGTATCAATGGGTGAGGGAGGGAGGCGACAGACAAGAGGAGGTGTGTGTACGCGCGCGAGCAGAGAACGGAGATGGGGAACGCGCAACCGAGCGCGCGCAAAACGCTATGTGAACGGAAAGGGGGAGGGGACAAAAGGCTACTGTGGTGCGTTAAAAAGAAAATAAAAAGGGCGGGTAAGCGAGCCGAGCTTTTCACACATGAGGTGAAAAGACGTCCCTCTCCATCACCCTTTTAAACTGGGCGGTAAAGGTGGGGGAGGAGTAGAAGGAAGAGGGGGCTGAAGAAACGGCAAAGTACCTACCGGGGAGAAAACAACGGCTACGGGGAGAGAGGCGCTTCCCTACAATGGCGGCTGCTCTCACAAGCCAGGGTCCATAGGGATGCCGGAGACTGTGGCGCGCGCAGGGTAGGGGGGGGGGAGGGCGGCTGAAGGCGCCAGGCGACGGTGCTGAGGCGGAGCGGTGGGTAGGCCGCGCGGCCACACAGGCGCCCTTTCATTGGCTCGCGCCTTCCAGCTGCTGCCCAACGGCTGCTTGGAGTTCGCCCCGCCCCCGGCTGTAGAATTCAGCGCAGGCGCGTGGCTGCGAGTATCGTCGTTTGGAATGACGCTGTTGGGGGGGGGGGAAGAGTCTGCTGGAGGCGCCATGATGCCTTCATCTCCCTGTGCTTCCCGACCCGTGAGGAGGAGATGGGAGTGGGACTCCTCCGTCGTGGAGTTTACGTGACAAGAGATTGCATGCTGCTTAGTTCTCGTGACTAGGTAGTCATCCTACAAGTTGGGGGCTCACGTGATCGGAATTATAGTATAATGTAATATAATATATTTTTTTCTAGCATTTGTGTGTTGGTATATATGAATAATGATAGAAAAGCAGAAGGTTAGCTCCTTGTTCTCTGATGTGCTATTTTTCAGTTTCCAACGCGTAGGAAATGCAGGCGAGAACTAGACATAAATTGTATGGCAGCCTCTCCATATATAACAACCGCAGGGAAGTTTACCTGCATTCACCAGCCTGCTGAGGAAGCCCTGGGGTGCCACAGCATTTGTTGCATTTTGCAGAGGATTCTGAGGGAATGGGCACACGTTTACATCCTTTCATTTGTATGCTGCCTTAAAATCGTGTTGGAGTCTGCTTACAACATTTTTTTTTTTAATTACTTGATTGATTGAATCTTTATACGGCCCTATACTATGGGGTCTCAGAGTAGTTCACAGAATAAAATCAAGATATAAAACCACAAAATACATAATAAAAATAAAACCAACAACCCAATTTGTTGTTGTTTAGTCGTCTTAGTCGTGCTCGACTCTGTGATCCCAAGAACCAGAGCATGCCTTGGAAACTCTCACTTCTCAAAGCTTCTCTTTTTTATGTCCATGGAGTTTTCTTGGCAAAATACTGGAGTGGTTTGCCAGTTCCTTCTCCAGGTGGATCACATTTAGTCTAAACTCTCAGCTATGAACTGTCCGGCTTGGGTGGCCCTGCACGGCATAGCTCATAGCTTCTTGGAGTTATTCAAGCCCCTTCGCCATGACAAGGCAGTGATCCATGAAGGGGGAAAACCCAAAAGGCCCCCCCCAAAAAAAACATTTTAAAAGTAACCAAGGTTGTCATAAACACTAAATAAAACACCAAAAAGTACACAACCAAACTGAATGCATTTCATTTGTTGGGGGAGGGGAGGCTCCACAACTTTTCTCCATAATGAATATGTGTGTGTGTGTGTGTGTGTGTATACACACACACACTAGCAGGCTTGTACCCAGCATTGCTTTGGAACTCTAAGAAACCGAAAAATCTGTGAAGTTTTGAAAGGTTCAGTCTTGATTCAAAATGGTGCCCAATTGTATCCAAACACAACACAGATGAAAACCTTGATCTCAGGAACCACCACACTAAATTTGGTTAAAATTAGTGCGATTTTGAAAGGCTCAGTCTGCCATCTTGATTCAAAGTGGCATGCAATAGTATCTAAACGAATAAAAAAAACTGTATCTCAATAACTATGCAAAATTTGGTTATAATTTCTTAACAGCTGTCCAAATACATAAGACAAACAACTTTTCAATATATATTCAATATTTGGCAACTGATAATACTACCTGTAAATAATAATGCATCTGATAAATTAGAGTCTAATTCCTAAATGCTTATACCTCAATATTCCTGTTAAGTTCTTAAGGTGCCACAAGATTATACGTGTATTCATTACACACACACACTGATTCCTCAAAGTGCAGTGTTTGCTGACCTCTACCGGCTGATAACCTAAAAACAACAGTAACAAATTAGAGCTGAACATTTGAAACATCCTTATTTGTATGGGGAATAAATAATATATTTCTGCAACTAAAAGAGTATAATTTGGTGTTCTTATGTTACAAGAAAGGAAACTATTTTTGTTACTTTGTTGTGTTGCTGTTACTTTTAAAAAAAAACTGCTGTGATTTATTATTTCTGCTACTTTGAGTGATCTACACATAAAGGAGCATCTTTCCCATTATCAACAAGCAGGTAAGGCCTTGCTTGTAGTGCTATTGGCAGATGTGATCTGTGCAGTGCTGCAGTGCAGGGCCTCTTCTGTCATGGTGCCTTGGTTGTGGAATTTGCAGTGGTGTAGCAAGGGAGGGGCAATGGGGGCAGGGCACCCCGGGTTCCAGGGGAGGGGGTGACACTCTGCGGCTCCTCCCACCACTCCCCAAGCCAAGCCCTGCTGCCCAGCCCCCCGTCCGTGCTGCTCCACGGATGGCCGGAGCAGCCCCACGAGCCACCGCTCACCTGGCAGCGGCCGAGCAAGCGGTGGCCCGTGGGGCTGCCCCGTCCGTAAAGCAGCACGGACAGGGCAGCCCCATAAGCTGCCGCCTGCCCGGCGGCCTGCTTGGTCGCCGTGGGAGCAGCAGTGCTGGGCCGGATTGTTGTTACTAAGGAATATGCAAGTCTCTGTAAGTAACTAAATTATTTTAAACTTACCTTGTAGTCTGTGGTCTGTTGTATTGAAAAGGGAGCCAGCTGCCCTAAGGAGCTGGAATATAATAAATCTTTCTTGTTAAAAAAAAAAGGTTTAAAAACCTTTTCCTATACTTCACAAAATCTGCCTAATGATGGAATGTAAATTCTGCTACTTTATGTGCAAACCCCACATATTAAAAACAGATACACATCGTTTTCTTTGTGTTAACCTACACACATGGATTTGTGGAGGATTAAATATGGTAATATATACTCTTACTAATATCCTTCAGCGCTAACTACCAAAAGCCTTGCAAAATAGGTATGTTAAAACCATAAAACCAATACCCATTGACAAGAACATTTCAATAAAACAAATACTCCTAAAGCAGATAAGCTAGTTATTGAACTCATCCATGTTCAAAGGAACAGATACATCTTCACCTGATGTCTGAAAGTAACCAATGGGGTGGGGGACATGTGTCTCCAATGGAAACAAATTCCCAGGGGCGTAGGATGCCGCTTGGCCGCCCAGGGCAGTGCGCGGAGGCACCCCCTGGGGATGGAGCGTCGTGACGTCACGATGCATGCGTTGTGATGTTGCGACACATGTCAGGTGGACAGCGCATGCGCAGAAATGCCGCATGTGAGGGATCCCACTCCCTCACCCTTTTCGATTCTTCCCCAACCGTGACTCTCCCTAGCTTTCACTGTCCACTAGGATGAATCCTTCATTGGTTATATGGGAGTGTCTCTGGGGTACCTCAGTGCTTTACGTTCTTAAAGTGAAACTCCTGCCACCTTGGGATCTCCCGCCCTGGGTTCCCAAACTGCTGCAGCTTGCCCTTTCGTTCTGGCAACTGCGTGGCACCTTTGGCTTCCCTGCCCAGTCCTCTGTGTGTTAGGTAAATAAGCCACCCGTCCCTTTTACCTCAAGGAAACCTCTCGTGCTTTTCCCCTCAACCACACCTCTAGAGGTACTGACGCACTGCCACAGTCAGCGAACGTTTAAACACTTTTAACTTTATTAAGGTAACTTGAAAACATGGATATCTTGAGTCAGTACTGGTACAAATCTTCTTATATAATTCAGCTCAGTTACAATCTTTCCTGCATCCCGTTAGCAATGGTAAATGACCTTTCCTCCCATTCCCCAAAGCCTAACCTCGCAGTTTCTCTTTCTAAACCTCCACACCCAACTGCCAAACCCCCAACTGCCTTTCCAGGTTGTTCCCCCTCCTTTTAGAATCTCAGGTAGCTCCGCCTCCCAGGGAACACCCACCTAACATGGGAGTGATAGGTTAACCCATGATGAACCAGGCCTTATTCCGCCACACCGCACATGCGCAGTCCATCCGGCCTGGCGCTGCTGCTCCCACGGCGACCAAGCGAGCGGTGGCCTGTGGGGCTGCCCTGTCCGTAAAGCAGCATAAATAAATGACTAATAAACTGAAGTTCACTCAATATAAAATAGAAGTTTTTAATAGGCAGAAGCTACTACGTAGTAATGGTCAGGGGTCCCTTTACCTTTTACTACGTACTAGATGTAGGTTGCCTGCTTGGGTGGGGGCTAAAAGTCACAGCTTGGCCATCAGAAGCTAGCCAGTGAACAAGATGAAAATCTGAGTTTTTGCAGCTGGTTGTTCTAAGGCTGTGTATTTTTGGGATGACGACAACAACTGATGTTCCTTTAACAAAATTCATTGTGTGAATTAGTTGATGATTGCTTGTTTGATTTTGTATGCTCCGTGTTGAAGCCTATAAAAAAAAGATATTTAATTTTTTTTTAAAAAAAAAAAAAAGGAAAGAAAAATAAAAAGTGCTGTGTTCTTCCAAGGTAATTGACCCCCTGGCATCTGTAATACTACTCCTGGAAAGTGGGGAGTGCAAAACATGCTTATGAAACCAGTGGGACTTGAAAAAAACAATGCATGCATAGAATTAGGCTGTGTTTTTTGTTTGTTTTTAATATTATCCTCCTGGTGATACAAATATTGAACACCTGAGTCCTCCTTGGGTAAAGAACCTGAGTTCAGGAATGCAAACACTAGCCAGCCATGTATTTATAGAGCACGTGGAGTGGGCTGAAGTCAAGTCCTTCTTGTATAGAGTCCATAGAAACAACCTTGGGAGTCTGTGATCTCTATTGCAAGCTGAAAGCAAGTAGACAGAGTCAAAATGACTTCCCTGCTGCAGGAGAAACTCTATGAAGCTCACACTCAGGCACCTCCTCCCAGTAAAGACTTCCATCACTTGACCATCACAAAAAATGAGGTAAAAAATAGACAGATTTCTTGCTCTCCCTGGTTGGAATGTGTTTTACTGAAGAAAGCCCAAGAGAGGTGAGAAATCTGCATTTGTTGGATAGCTGATAAAGGCACAGGGTCTCTGCCAGGAAGAAAAAGGTGGGCAACCCCAAGCATGGTTGTTCAGGCAGATCTGCTAGGGAAAAGCAAACAAATGGTGGCAATCCCATCATTGTTTGCTTTTCTTTTTGTAAGCAATGCAATTGATTAATTACTGCACAGATCTAGGTCATGACAAAGTCCTGCATTTTCTGCTTTACTGTATATCTGGACTGACTAGGCTTTTGACAAAATAAAATAGGACATAATAATGCTCAACCTGACTCATTATTTTAAACCTGAATTCTTTAGGTTATCTGGCAGTCCTGGAGGATTACATTTCGACCAGATCGAGAAAGGATTTGCCCAAGAGAAGTGAAGAAACCCCATAAAGATTTTCTCTTGGATGAACCATTACACAGCAAGTATTGAGTGGGCAAAGAAATAATAGAATTTTGATTACCGACCCCTCTGAAGAAAAGGTTGTTGTGCTGTGTCTAATGGCCATATTCCTGCTTTTACAACCTAATCATGTGCACGTTGACTCTGAAATAAACCCCAGTGAATTCAATGGGACTGTCTTATAACAGACTGATCCTATGTATGTTTACTTGGAAGTACATTGCATTGTTGAAGAGGATTTATTCACAATATAGGGTGCATAGGATCACACAACCTTGGGCTGAATATTTGGGCTGCAATCCTAAACATACTTCCATGGGATGAAGTGCTATGAAACTCAGTTTGGGATTACATCTGAGTAAACTTGCTCAGGATTGGAATTCAGGTCTTCATTTTTTAAAAACTTTTCTTATTAATAAACTTTGGCTGTGCAGATGGAACAATCGTAAAAGTGAAACACTGAATTCCATCCACTTACTGGGAGTAAGACCTATTGAATTCAATGGGACTTATTTCTGGGTAGACACAGTTAGGATTGCAGCCTTGGTTGTTTGTGAATCGTCAGTTACCTAAATGCTCCAAGTGCACTAGAAACATAAAGTTAAAGGACCCCTGGCTGGTTAAGTCCAGTTAAACTTGACTATAGGGTGTGGTGCTCATCTTGCTTCAGACCAAGGGAGCCAGTTTTTGTCCACAGACAGCTTTCCGGGTTATGTGGCTCACATGACTAAACCACTTCTGGTGCAACAGGACACTGTGACAGAAGCCAGAGCTCATGGAAATGCTATTTACCTTCCTACTGCAGCGGTACCTATTTATCTACTCGCATTGGTATGCTTTCGAACTGCTAGGTTGGCAGTTTGAAATATAAAGTGAGATCACAGGACTGTAACTGAAAACCTCAGATAATTCCCTAGTAGTCCATTTCATTGTTTTTATATTTGTATTTATATTTTGGATTTTTAATGGGTTTGTTTGTTAAACTCCCTTTACATTCCTTCAGGGGATAGAGAATTGAAACTACAAATTATGTTTTAAGAAGTCAGTCTGAATTTCAGATCAGTATTGGATGGCTAATGTAAATAAACTGGATGGTAAACAATTGAGAATGACTGCATCGGGCTCTCAAAGTAAAATTATTAAAATGCAAGGGGAGACAAATACACAGTGGTTAAACATACTAAGCTGCAGCATCAAAATACTTTTAAACAAGTGAAAAAGGAAGTTAGTACTAAATGTCAAACTTACATGAATACTAAAAAGGGTTATTTTTTTTCTCCAAGTGTGCACTATTGATGGACCAGGTCTATAGAAATTATTGTCTAATATTCCATTCTGTAGGGCAGGGAATATGTAGCCCTTTAGGTGTCATTGGATTCAGATTCTCATCAGCTGCAGCCAACATAGCCAATGGTCTGGGATGATGGGAGTTGTAGTCCAGGAACATATGGAGGGTACCATGTTGGCTACCCCTGATATAGAGGACTTTTTTTATAAAAACACTGCTAATTCCTTGTCACCTACTAAATCACAGTTTAATTATTTCTATTTAGTCAGCAGTTGCATTATTGACAAAAGAGTTTCACTGACAAAGTCCCAAGGAGAATGACATCAAGACCTACAACGCATTGGCTTACTTCCTTGTCTTCCTGTTTCCTGGCAAATAGCATAGTATTGCAGTATGCTGAATAATGTTATCAACCAAGGTCATGCCATGCATTAGAACAGAATGTTTAGTCAGAGAAAAACAGAACACTTTTAGCGGATTTTTAAAATGTAACCCTCAATTTGCAAAAAGAAAAAAAAAAAAAAACTATCAGTAGCCAAAACAAAAAAAAACTATCAGCTATCAGTAGCTGTCAGGTAATGCTTAGGTGTAAACTAGGCATAAACTAGTCTTGCTATAACTGATAATCTCTCCTCACTTATTAGGTCGGTGATGTTGGGGAAGATGAAGTTAGTGAGCGGGGAATTTCTAAAGGAAAAGGAAAATGGGAGGTGTGCCTTAATGGATTAATTGTTAGCTCCACTGCAATCCCCAATATGTAAATCAACTTTAATTTTTATTCAGTGGGAGAAATATGTCTTATAAGATAAAAAGAGCATTAAAAGTCAAATCTCTACATTACTTCTTACAACCACCAGTGACATGTCAGGGCAGGTGTCATGGGGTCTTATGAGCTCTCCGCAAAGAAACGCTGTGGCTCTCGAGGTACATATATACAGGAATTTATTATGTACAAAAGAATACAACGCAGTCCATGATTCACACGTCCTCTCAATCAGTTTCAGATCCCGGAAGTGGTTGCTTCCGCGATCTTTTCCAGCAGATACAGGTGGGTAGCCGTGCTGGTCTGCCATAGTCGAAACAAAATAGAAAATTCTTTCCAGTAGCACTGAGTTTGTTCTTGGTATGAGCTTTCGTGTGCATGCACACTTCTTCAGATACACTAAATAAGGATCTGGTGACTTCTGTTTCAGTGTATCTGAAGAAGTGTGCATGCACACGAAAGCTCATACCAAGAACAAACTCAGTTGGTCTCTAAAGTGCTACTGGAAAGAATTTTCTATTTTGTTTTCCAGCAGAGTAATCTGGGTACAGCAAGACTCCTCTCTCTCTTCCCTGCATTTGGCACTTCTGCGCAGTTGCGGAGAAGGGGCTGCTACCTCCCCTTCCGTCCCAGAACTGCTCAAGTTTGCCTACGCTCTCTAGGGCTGGAGACCCCCTCCACCATCGGGCTTCCCTCCTGCCTGTCTGATGCTCGACTGCTCTGATCTTGCTCCGACTCTCCAGCATCTGAGAGCCCTTGCGCCACCCCACTCGGCTCAATGCTGCTCCCTGGTGGTCCCCAGACATCCTGTCCTCTGCCAGTTGCACGACAGGCTGATGTTGCATGCATAACTCCACCCAAGTTGCTGCAAGCACTCAAAAAGCAACACTTGCAGCAGTGTGTAAAAAGTCAATCCAGGAAATGTTCTGAGTGGCACTAGCCTTGATTGAAAAAAAACACCTGGGGTTGAAAAAAGCCAACTTGTAAACTACGCTACAAAACAGATATAATCAGTGCTTTTTTCTTTAAAAAATGTTTAGGGGTACTCATTATCCTACTCATATCGAAATACTGCCCCTCAATGAGGCCAAACTTAGATTCACAAAATATTTAGGGGTATGCATACTGGTACTCCTGCGTCCCCCCAGAAAAAAGCACTGGATATAACATTGACTTTTGAGTACACAGGTGTGTTAATGGCACTTAACCAGCATAAGCAAACAATCTTGGGGTGGTTACCATTTGATCTCAATAGGGTTTCTGTTGGTTTGTTTTGGCAAGTTAACACTACACCTTTTTTCTTTCGCTTTTGTCACCACTTCTCCCTTTACCAAATGCCCATTGCACATGGCTCTTCCATGACACTTGTAGAATCAGATCTTAACTCTGACTGTTTCCAGAATGTCACTATTTTCAGGAGGGATTCAATCATATACTAGCAAATTAAAGTTAATTTGAAACTTTTGCATAACATACCTGCTTTGTCAGAGGATTGAGTTTTTTTCTGGAAAGGAAAGCATGGGACAACACTTTTTGACCCAATGCCATCCAATCTCCCCGCAAACCAATCAGGATGAAGACTTTAAAACAGGTTGTCTGGAAGTAGCCTTACTTGCATCAGTTGGATGTACTTTAACTGTATGGTACAGATCTCCCCATTTCTCATTTTTTCCATGGAAATACTTGACACTAATGTAATGCAGTGTCAAGTGCCAAGCAGTTAGTACATTTACTCCATAGGGTTAAGTTTAAATTTGTTTTGTCCCCTGTTGCTTTTAAAGACATTCATTCATTCTATAGACTTAGCTGTTTGTTCTGGTTATGTACTTAATGAATAGTGCTAGACCACATGGTGTGGTAGCTATGGAAAAATCCATTTATCATTCCTAATACCTTAAGCACACACAGCAAGCCTTCGTGCCTTTCTAATTAATATAATTATACTTCAAGTCAATTTATATTTGGAACCTAAAAGGCTTCCAGAGTGCAAAGGGCTGCAGTGTGTGTGTGCGCATTGCACTTAAGAACAAGATTTGCTTTAAACATAGTTGGCGAGTGCAAATAATATGCCTTTCAATATGACATGCCTGGGCAATTCAGAATTGCCGGTAGTATTCTACTTAATGATTATCATGGCAGCTTGCCCTTTACTCTGTGCTAAATTGCCTATTCTTAGTATGATAGACTGAATTGCCCTTCTAGTATCAGGCTTTCCACCAACACACAGGACTTCTCCTTATCTGGCTTATGGGTGCTTCCAGACTGTTGCTGTATTCAGGCTTGATTCAATCACATAGAGGCAAATTCAGGCTGCAGAATTAAAGCTGATTTGGCGCTCTTGTGCAAGAAACCCACTTCCCCACAAAAATTGACTTTCTACAAGAAGGAAAGGGAAATGCATTGGAAAGTGTGAGATAACAATTGCTTGATGCAAACTATTTAACTTTACTATAAACAAATCAGAATGAATGCTCAATAAACAGGTCATCTGGAAGTAGCCTAAGTTTCAGTCTTCACAGTCATCGGGTATCAAATTAATTATATTTATTAATAGAACCATACAATCCTGTATATACTCGGAAGTAAACCATGTTGAGTTCAGTGAGCCTTACTTCCAGATAAGTTAGGAAACAGCAGTAGAATGAAGTTTCTCTTTCTTCCTCTTGGTGGTTTTTTTTTTTTTTTTTTGTATGTGCCCTTTCCCATTTAGCTTAGCACAGTGCCTTTCACTTTGGCAGTATTCCTGTTTAAAATCTGTTTGCTTGTATATTTTTTCTTTTACTCAGAACAAATGCAAGGTGTCTTTGGGAAGAAAACGCTAGACTACATTCTCAGCTTATGTCAAGGACACTATGACTTCCTCCATCGAATTCCTGACCATTTGATCATACACATCCTATCATTTCTTAATACAGAGGATATAAGGCAATTGTCACAAACATGTAAAAGGTTTCGGCAGGTAAAAATTCTGATAAATATGTAATGATGCAATCTAAATAATTTTAGTAATATATAGACATGGTTTAAATTGAGCTTTATAGAAGTAGCAAGTACGATCAGTTACCAGTGGCAGTTACCATGTAGAACCAGAATAATATGAGCTTAAGAGTAGACCAAAAGATTTGCAAGTTATGTTGTAGTCTGAAAAGCAAACAAATCTATTTAAAGAAAATGAGAATCTGGCCTACTCACATGTATTATGTATCATATATTGCAAATATTTATCTTTTAGCTATGCAATACTGAAGAATTTTGGGAAAGAAGAGAAAGAGTGCAAGATAAATACACTCTTGATATACAAACTGTCAAGGTTTCAGCTTATAAGAAGCCAACTAATTTCAGACAAAGACCAGGCTTTTTGCCAAGGGTGCAAAGAAGGCAGACCACATTCTTCTGAAATTGATTGCAGATTATCTTGCAAGACTCCTGCATTCCACTTCAGCTAAAATAATCTAGGTACAAAAACTGTCTTCAGAGGCAAGACTTGCTATTACAAAAGTTCACCGAGCTGGTACACAGGAATGAAAAAGCCTGCACCCAGCGATGCATGTAACAATATATAGAAGACAAAGCCGAAGCTACAAAGTGACATCGTAAAATCTTATTCATAATGAAGAACACACAACATAGAATGCATATGCATTTTTGGACAATAAACGCTTCACAGCATCAGTGAGCTTTGGATCACATAAATACTCTTCATGATGGAGAAGCACATGGTGTTTCCCTTTTCAGATGCCTATGCATCTGTGTGTTCTAGAAGTGGCAAGAGCTCGGTACACTAGCAGTAAATGTAGGGCAATGGCTTTTCAAGGTGCGTGTTGTTTACTTCTCAAAAACATGTTAAGATGTTGCAAATAATTCCACAATTTTTCTCAAAATCAGAGAAACAAGTCAGAATCATGTGTATAAATAATAAAAGTAATGTGAGATCCAGCAGGTTCCCTATGTTTCTGCCTTTCTGGGAGAAAGTGCACAATACAGTTTTAATCATATGCTGAAGACACAACTTTATCTTGGCCTTTGACACTTGAGATGTATATTTTTAGGCCCCATCATATAATTGTGAGAGTAATTTGTTTTAAATTCTTTTAAATGTATTTTAAATTGTGACCTGCCCTGAGGCCTTAGGGTGAAGGGCAGTAATACATCAATTTTGTTATTGTTGTTATTAACTTTTGGTCTAGTTTTTCTGGTTTATCATCTGGGAAACAAAAGAATATTTGAAATCGAGTGGAGAGTCAGATTAGTACAGTACTTTCAAAGCTGGTTTGGTATTTTTAATCCATGAATCCTATTTTTTAATTGTTTTTGTATAGTAGTAAAATACATCAGGCGAAGCACTATTCAGATGATCAGATTTCAGTTTAATATTCTAGTCGTTGAAGGTCCAGATGATCCCCTTTATTTACATTACAACAATCAAATGCTGATAGGATGACAGTAAAAAAAGGTTGAGGTCATGATGTAAAAAAGTAGTCAAAAGAAGATCTGTGTTTCAGGTAAACAAAAAGCATATCAGTATTGTCAGAGTGATGCTCTGATCTCAAGGCCTGTGCAGTTGCTTATCGAGGCTACTACGAACAAGAATATATACACAAAAAAATGGATTCTTAACAAGCACAATAAACAGAGGGAACGGTCGTAGCAGTTTATTCCCTCAAACACATTCTATTTCCATAGCTTTTACCTATCGACATAAGTGTTTCCATTGGTGACTTATGTAAAAACATACTATATGAAATATTAACATACAAAACAATGTCACTTATATCACATATTAAAAAGTGGCGAAACCTTTAAATATGCTATTTCATGACAGACACGGCATTAAATATTCAAGCTTTTCTCTGGTTTTAACATACAAAACCTTTTACAAGGCAAAAGCAGCTCGGAAACAAAAGAACACAGACACTTACCTGATGTTCTAGCAAATGAAAGAGCAAATTAGACATTACAACACCAGACCCACGAGTTGCTTCTGGATTCCTATAAAGCAGGATGGGCAGAAAGTGCTGACCCACTCCCTTCCCCCTCTCTCCCTTGAAACTGCTTGCCCAAAGCTGGTTTTCTTCAGATGGGGTTTTGAGTCTGAAAGTAACTCCTGATGGAAGAAAAGCACTTGGAGGCATGAGCAACTGACCCAATGGGCAGAGCTGCCACCCATAAGCTGCTTGCTGGGAGGGAGAAGCAGCTTTTGGCTAGAGGAAGGAAAGCTTTAGCACTCCCATCCCACCTGCACATGCTAGGCTTTAAATCTTCCCACTCTCCTTCATTGGAATTTGGCACAACCCCAAATATAATAGATGGATCATGCTGCCTTTCTGCCTAGTTTACCCCTGAAAACCATTGTAAATGGATTGAGGTACTGAGGCCTGCAGACACTGGACACAAATGTGCAAATTGTGCGTTTAAACCACCCATGATCCTGCAGTTGAGTACTGTCCTGTAATAATCATTTAAACATTATCTTAATTACAAAGGTAATTTGTTGTTTATAGTTCTTTATGTAGCAATGTACTTACTAAACTGGGACTTAACTCCTTACAGGACCAGGCTAATGTACTTGTGTGTTATTCTCCCGACTGATGTGAATACAGTTACACTCTGTATAATGCCTTATTCTCATGGTCTTGTCGTACCGAGACCTGTTAATGCAATTTATAGAACATAAAATGCCTCGGTTAAAACTGATGGAAATGCATGCTTTAACGAATTCCCCTAGAGTGGAACAGTGGAACATTTCAAAAAAGTTTTATGCAAAACACAAACCTCAAAATATGCTTGGTACTATCAGAAGCTTCAAAATTCTGAATTCTACTGTAATATTCAATAACATTGTGTCATAAATACCCTTCCCACTTCTCAAGCCACAGTATGCCCTATGCCTACGTAAGCCATCACTCCATTATGTTTAGAGGCACGTATTTTCATAACATGTCAGTGATAATGGCAATGAAATCCACCTGAAGAACAGCTTTTAAAATTCATGCTATTACTATCATAACATACCATCAAATATGTATCTATATGCATGGGGATGAAAAATGCCTTCACATGCATATAGCTGGAAACAGAGTAAGTGCACAGTGATGATATTCTCTTGTAACATTTAGGTAATGTTGCCTGTGGCCTAAACTTCTACTAGAAAACTATAAAAAAAGTTTTCTTGGTAATGGTGGGCCAATTCCGAGAACATATAGTATTTTGCGGGACACTAAATCTTAAATGCTGAAGTTTCTGTCCACGTTGTTTTATTCTGCCTCTTCACTCTTCTCAGAACCACCTCCAGGTGAATTGTCTGCTTCATACTTTCTATCATAAGCTTCTTCTGAAGACTTTTCAGTGCAGTCATAGGACCTACTTGTAGACCCCGTATGTGTTCGAATGCGAACTCCTGGCTGGTATAGTTGCATGGCTGGCCGATCCTGTGCAGAAAATAAGAAGAAAGGGGATTAAGGCTTGGAGAAAATAATTTATTATCCACACAGGAGATCTCAAAATGTCTTAACTGTTCTGCGAAAGAGGATTTTTTTGACAAACTGATTTAACAACAAATGGGAAAACTAGGTTATAAATATCTGGCGCTTATTACCTCACTTTTAGTCCCTGAGAGCCAAGTACTTTAAGCAAATTAAAAGAATACTGGACAAATTCTGATTGCTGTTTTGGGAGGAAAGTGATGCTTAAGAACACAGTACCAAAGATGAAAAATTTCATAACTCACTATCGAAATTTTAATCCGTTATAACAATTAGAAGAAATTTGGCTGCAATCAAATATGGACACAAACAGTTTCAAACATGAAGACAGTCCACAGTTTCCAAGGTATAGAGGTAGCCTAATATCTTAATAGCTAACCTATCAAAGTAGAGCTTGATTTAATAATCTGGCTAGCCAGTAAGGGCTTAACCATAACTTCTTGTTGACACAAACTCTCCCAGCTCACTAAGCCCTATTACCTCTTCTGCTTTAACACCTTCTCTTCCAAGTCTTCCTCCTCTTTTCCCACTGCCACTCATCGTTGTGCCACAACCACTCCCCAGGCTCTCAGCCTTCTTCCCTTGGTGATTCCCTAGCTGGTTCCTCCCACCATTCCTCTGTCGCCAACCAGTGAATGACGAGGCCTTACAGTAGCGTAAGACCAAAGCTGCAATTCTGAACAAACCTAGAAGTGAGTGGGACTTGATTTTCAGTAAACCTGTTTAGAATCATGCTGCACATCCCTGATAAATTGTAGTTAACAGCACAATCTCAACCATGTCTACTCAGAAGTATGTCCTGAGGAATTAAATGTGGCTCACTTCCAGGTAAGTGGAGTTGGGATTCCAAATGACAAGCAGCATTGCTGGGTTATCTAATGCACAAACCTGGAGGTGATTGTTCCAGTTTGTGAACATTCTTTGTAACCTGAACTTCCTCCACGGTTCTGTGGCTTCCGATTGGCTGCAGGAGCTTCTTGCTGTCAATTGAAAGCCGTGCCTTGGTACTTGAACATTTTGGAAGTTGAACGGACTTCTGGAACGGATTCTGTTCAACTTCCGAGGTACTGGTGTATTAGTTTCTGCTTCTTTTTAAAGATAACTATATACTCAACTGAAGTAATGATCATGGTTTCCACCTCCCATTATTCAACTGGTAGCAATGTTACTTCAACTTGGATCATTTGGGCTATTGATTCCCTTAGCAGTAATACAGTAGGTCCAAACAAAAGGGCACAATATTTTTGAGTGATTAGATGAGTATAGATTATCAGGGAGAGCATAAGTATTCTGACGTGTTTATTAAAACAGATAAACATTTTTTAAAACAACCCAGATTCTAAGAACTGTGCTTCATACAAGCATGCATTTTAAAAATGCAAACACAGACCTCATTAGCAGCAAAGACAGATTCCAATACCTATCACTTTAACCGCTTTTGCTGAATTAAAAAATGGAGGTTTTCATTTTAGTGAAAATCAAATGTTTAAAAAGTTCATGCTGAGATGTCAAAAGCAAATCTTGTATGACCTTGAAGTAATTTTACTAATGAAAGATTATCCTAAATGAATAAAAGAACCTTATTTCTTATGCGCTCCTTTTTGGATGCCATGTCATCACACTTGTCCTCTTTACCCAGTTTGTCTACTGTGTCCACAGTGAAGCTGTAGTTGTAGTTCACTTTCTTCCCTCGATCTTGGCTGTATCCTTTTCCCCACTTCACCTCATCTTCATTCCTTCTCACAAACTTGTCAAATTCATAGTGACTTCTGTGCTTTCGGCTATCATCGAGTCGATACCTTTGCCTCTCAGGTTCTTTTTCACGAAATCTTCTCTCTGAATCTCTTTGCTCTTTATCGCTATCATTTTGAGACCTGTGTTGTTTAAAAAAAATGAAAAATCCAAACATAAAAAATAAACTACTTAAAACTCAGGTAACAAGGCATATGATGCCTAAACAAAGCTCCCAGTTTATTTAGTGGTGTTGGAGTAAGGGCCAGCTATGCCAACAGTGCAATACTAAGTCTATTCAAATATAAGTCCCATTAACTTCAATAGGGCTTACTCCTAGATAAGTAGGTATTTACTTCTGAGTATGCACAGGATTGTGCTACATATCTTGTTTACAATTATTAAAGTAAAAAAGGAGGGGTTTTGGGAATTCAATAATTTTGTATAAGGTAAAGACTTACAAATCCTAGGAGTCCCAGAATGTCAAGAGTTGGTTACTCCTTTTTTTCTATAACTTGCCTAGCTTTGGATGCCAAATGTTGGTTATTTATTTGATTGATTGATATAATGACCTTCATCCTAAAATCGGGGGGGGGGGGGGTGTTACAGAATAATTTCAGCTCCCGGCAGTGTGATATGAGCATGTTGGATGACAGAGGAAAAACTTCATAAAGCATGAATTAAGGTTTGTTTGTTTCCCATAATTAAGACTATTAATATAGTTTATTGGATTCAGATGACAAGCTGTTGTTACTTTTGGAAAAACACAGAGGTTTGAAGTCAAAGGCATGTACCAATATAAACTGCCTTGAGGATGCAACTCTATCTTCAAGGTAAAGCACTACTTACTTTTCCTTAAGTTCCTTCAGCGAACCTTCCAGGGGCTTAGATTTTATACTCCCATGCCCAGGTGATTTCTCCCATTTACTCTCGTCTATGTCAGCTTTTTCTTTTTCTCTGTGCTTTTCTGTGGCTTGCTCATCGCCTTTCTCAGGTTTCTTAAGAAGCTAATAAATATTTTTGTAAAATATATGACTATTATAAACGTGTTTTCTACATCTTTACAAATATTAACATATTACATAATACACTGGCATGCAGGCAAATCCACTTATAGCATACTTGTTTGATGTGTCCTTAGCCCTACTCCCAAAAACCCCACTCATATGACATCAGCTTTCAAAACCAATTAAAAAAGATGTTATCACGATGCAGCGACAATTAAGCATTTAAACAAGTATGCCTAATTTCAGTGAATTAACCACAGTCCAAGGTATCGCCCGCTGAAATAAACTACATTTTATAACTGCTTAGCACTGATGAAAGAATCTAGAGTTTCCACATTCTTGATGCAAGGCAGTTCTGCTGTGGGTCTGAAATATACAGAAACCCTCAAGAAGAAATGTCGTATCTAGACCTAATAACTGAACTGTAAAAGTTACCAGTGTCTCTTAATACAAATTCAGCTAAATATATAAATAAATTATAGATATGGAAACTGATTGACAAAGCATTAACTCCCTCTAATGTTCTGGCATTTTCTGTTCAAACATGCTCTTCAAATATATTGCATTGTTTAACTATAATAGTATATGGTTAATGTTTAGAATGCAATGAATACACCATAAATGTATGATATTGTGTGTGTATACATATGTACGTATGTGGAAAGATATCCCTCTGCTTTTAAATGGGCACAATTCATTCTGCCAGAGATGGGATGCTCTGTCCCCTGGACTTTTTCTAAAGAAACTCAAGAGGGATCCACAATTATTACCACATGTATTAATTCATGCAAGGATATATTTTATTAAGTCCCTGATTTTTATTTGCCTTTTTATATGCTGACACTGATCCTAATGTAAGATAATCTAAGGAAGTTCACAGTAGGAGTTTCACATTTCCCCTATAACCTCTGAAAAGCCTCTCTGGAGACCCAGGGGCCCTCCTGAACAATGTATGATGGCACCCAGGAGCTGCTAGGTGGAGGAGGGAATTGAAAACTTTTCATTTGTGAGCTTCCTTAAATTGATGTATCTTTTGATCCAAGCCTAATTTTGGGTAATTCCACCATCCCACACGGGCGTACCCAGGATCAAAACGGGGGGTGGGGGCAAGCCATGGTCGTTCAGGCTGTGACATTTCAGCACAGAAAAGGCGAATGAAACCAAAATTTTAAGAAAATTATATATAATTATAGCAGTGCTTTATTATGGTAGTTATTACAATTATTTGCTTGAAAAAAATTAATTTTTATTCTAGTTACATGTCTTATACTAATATCATTTTTTCTTGGGTTTGAAGAAAACTTGTTCAAAACTTTCATTTCAATCCAGTTATGATTTTCCTTGAAGAATTTCCGATGGACGCTCATCAAACACAACCCAGTCAGTCTGTCCTCTCCCACTGAACATCTGAGCCAGGTCTTTACCCTTCGAAGGGCAGTGTTTTTCAACCACTGTTCCGCGGCACACTAGTGTGCCGCGAGATGTTGCCTGGTGTGCCGTGGGAAAATTACTTTATGTATAGTCAATATAGGCACAGAGTTAAATTTTTTAACATTTTCTAATGGTGGTGTGCCTCGTGATTTTTTTCATGAAACAAGTGTGCCTTTGCCCAAAAAAGGTTGAAAAACACTGTCGAAGGGTACTGAAAGATCGTTCAACAGTAGCCGTGGTGGATGGGAAAGCACTTAAAATACTGATCAACTAGCGGCGGGCAGCTCAGTTTATATAGTGATGTGGAACTCACAAGGCCCCTCTAGAAGATTCCCTCTTCTCTCTGCTAGAGCCCTCTAGAGACCTCTCACTCCCTTGAATCCCACTGGCTGGCTGACATAGATTCCTCTACCAGTCGCTAGGTGGCTCTAGATACTTCTCGGTTTTTACACCATTTCAGTGTGGTAAACAACTGATTATTCGCCTTCACCCTACCTAATTTTGTTTCGTTTCATCACTTTATAACCATTTAATTTTTTTTGCTGGGGGGGGGCAGCTGCCACCCCGCCCCTCGCTGGGTACGCCCATGCCATCCCACATCACCCCCTCCCTTGCTCAAAAGGTTTGGGGGCAGGGACTCAGGCAGTTGTAGGGATAAAAAGAGAGGTGGAAAACTTCATTCTATAACTTCTTTAAGTTAACTTATCTTGGAATTCAAATCACTGTTGTGATGTTTCTCTGTTCTGTATATTAGTGGGGGGAAATAGCTTTAAAATAATAATAATAAAGATCTGATTATTAGTTTTGCAACATAAAATTTAATTCTGCTTTTACTTTCATGATTTCCAGAATTTGAAACCATATTTTACTGACACAGATAACTGCCAATGACAATGGTTCAGTTTAAGAACTTCAAAATGGTAACTACTTTCTTGAGTTAGGAGTGGGAAATTTACACATCTACTTTGCAATGCAAGACATAAGCCTAATGCAAGACTCAAGAAGTCAGATTCTACAAGTGCTCAGATAGGTTTGGTCCGCTACAAAAAAAAAACCCCTCAAATTAAAAATTCTGTAATAGGGAATCTAAATACTTGGCTGAACTCAGTGACTTAAATATACTTCCTGTGTTCCTAATGCTATAGTCCTAAGCTAGTGACATGGAAGCACTGAAATCAATGAGACTTCTTCCACATGCACGCATTTAGGGTAAGGATACACATCAAGCTAACCTACTGTAACTCTGGTACATCTGAAAGATAGGAGATAGCAGGAAAATAATACCTTGATCCTTATTTCTTTTTCAGCCATTTTCTTTTGCTTTTCAGCTTCTTTTCTTTTACGCCTTTCTTCCTCTCTGCGCTTCCGCTTCTCATCTTCCCTTAGGCGTTTCTTTTCTGATTCTCTTCTCCTTCGTTCTTCCCTTTTCTCTTCTCGGATTCTCTAAAACATTATAAATGTTTAATGTAGATTTGTAGAAATATTTAAAAGAACTTAAAGCACAAAGTTTAGGGCTTAGTCCAAAACACAAACATACCTGTTTTTCTAATTTTCTATTTTTAATATATTCCAAAAGTGGTGTTGTTCTTCTAGCTAAAACACAAAAAGTGATATAGTATCTCGTTTCTAATACGTAAGATTGATTATAAATGAGATTTTTTTTGTCATTCAAGCTTTAAAAATGTAATTACTATATGACAATGAATATGATTTCATAATGGCCATATAGAAAGTCCCTGTTACTCTGTTACATAAAAACCACTCATTTCTTATCATAATAGTTTAGAAAATCAGTAAAATTAGACAAGTATCTGAGATTATGTGATGTCTATATCATATTTTATTTTTCTTTTTAAAAAAATTTATGGATGCAACCATTTAAAGGAGGAAAAAACTGTGCTGCACAATACTGTTGTACCATCTTCTACCTGACTGGTTGGCGTTTTGATTGTATGCCGTGGTCTTAAATTAGCCTTGAAAAGTTTGCCATTAATGAAATACACATTTGTGTAAAATTCTTCCTACAGATTTGTGCAAAAGTAGCATCTAGTTAATGGTTAAACTCCTGAAAACAGTGGGGGAAAGATTTACCTGTGTACACAATCATAATTTTAATCTTGATCAAACAATGATAGAAATGAGTGGCAAAAGCATTGGAAAATCAATCTGCACACTTTTTTCTGATTAAGTGTAATGTAAAATTTAGCTTCTGGTGGTGCCTATACTGATTCCTGTACGTTTTCACTGTAGACACAGCAGGTCAGTTGCAGGTAAAATCAATAATAATTTCTAAAGTGCTCAAAACGCTTCTCATATATTTTCTCTACAATCCTTATGACAGGTGGATTAGGGAGAACTGATTCTGACCTGAGGGCCAGATTGTTCTCTCCGCACCCATAGTGGGCCAGGTTTGACAGGTAGGTAGGACAGTCCACCTGTCAATCACCCGATGATACAATGATGATACAATAATGATACAGTGCCAACACAGGTCTCGCAGAGCGCTTTTTATGAGACTTGGCAACACCCAACAATCAGCTTCAAACCTCCTTTCAGCTGAGCACGATCATCTGCCCCACATCTGACATTGCATATGACAGCTGTTGGGATGGTGCCTATGCTTTGGCTGAAATGGCTTCGTGGACTAAATGGGGAGGCCTGGCGAGCCTAAATAATCTATATAAATAAACAGACCCACAGACAGAAGGTTCCCTACACCAACCCTGTAAGGCAGTCTGTTATAATAAACATTATAGATCTGGAGCCGAGAGATAATGGTCTAATGGGAGCCAGTGAATCCACAACTGGCTAAAGATTTGAATCACGTATGTCAAGCATACCTTGTGCTCTTAACTACCAGCTTATACCAGCACACATATTTAATGCTGTTTTGAACCATAGTTAATTATCTGTATAGGTAAGTCCTTAAATGTATGCATTTTGGATTAAGATATAAGTTTGTGTAAATGGATATCAAAACTACTACTCCACCTCAAGTCCTATAAACATCCAACTCATACATTATTGGAGCAGCATGGAAAGCAGTTCCACATTATCAGATCACCCACATTGGTTTGTTCAATGGTATGGTTCTTTGGCAGACATAAACTGTTCAGCAACCTAATGATAAGTAAAACTGTCAGTTCAGCTGACCCACGTTCCCTTTTTACAGGTGTTATTAATGTAATACAGGACTGGATAATGGGTTGGGGGGAACTGTGGCTCTCCATATATTGTTGGAATACAACTCTCATCATCCTTGAACATGCTGTCTGGGTCTTATGGGAGTAGGAGTCACATTATTCACAAATCTGTCCTCTCTTATATACATAATTAGGACTGAGATGTAATGGAAATGCCTTGTTATCTC
Source organism: Lacerta agilis (assembly GCF_009819535.1). Lineage (NCBI taxonomy): Eukaryota > Metazoa > Chordata > Lepidosauria > Squamata > Lacertidae > Lacerta > Lacerta agilis. The sequence continues at coordinate 75,899,589 of NC_046315.1, forward strand.
TTTTATTGCACTACATGTTATTTAGATATTTTCCACACTCCATTTTATTAACCATCTGATTATAGAATTAGGATTTCTTCCACAATTTTGGTAAAATAAGATTACAGTACGTATTGAAGATTATAAATACCCACAGAAATGGTATGTATAATGTTTTTAATAATTAGGGAAGTTACTAATAACAAGCCAGGAGTTTCATCATCAGCATTCAATATTGAATGCTTATTAACTGCTGAATCTATATAAAGTAGTAGTTACTGTGTTGTTAAATGAAATATTTTACCATGCTGGTAGCATTTTGACCCCCTCTCCAATTCCAGACCTTGAGTTTGCAAAGAGTTTGTTTTTGTCTCATTTGCTTTAATTGGGATCAAACTCCAATGCAAATCCCTTTAAGTGAAACTTTCAATTTTAAAATTAGCATAATGGAAGACAGGGCTGAAACAATAGAGCAACCTCTTCTTTATTGTACAATAATCTCTTGATTATAGGAGAAGTGGCACAGGTTGGGGAAAAGTTTTGTGTATTTCTAATAGCCAACTGGTGCCTTTTATGATCTCAAATAAGTATCAGTGTTATAGAGGCCAGTGTAACACACAAAACTTGCATTACACACAATGAGTTATGAAATTAAGGAGTTTTAGGTTTAAAACCTTTTACATTTATACCCCTAGCCCACCAACAGTTCATGATCATAAAATACCACTAACAATATCTCACAAACCAGTACAGGCCTGCAGCAGAATGCTAGTTTTCCAAATCTGTTGTTCAGCTAATGTTTGAAAATAAACAGGGGATGTTCTTTTTATTAAGAACTTCTGAAATGGTGCTAGAGATAACCATAATTTAATGAATGTAACCTCAAGAGTGCTAACGTGGGACTAATAAAAACTAATAAAATATGATCATATTATTCAGAAGCATTCACTAATGGAGGAGATCAGCTTAACAGACCAATGAGTTCTCTTGTTTTTGCCTCAATCTCTCCCAACAGAGTCTCAGGGTTAGCACATATTTTTTCTTCTTCTGCACAATAACTTTCTAAAAATTTTCTGTATTCTGGATCTATGAAAGAAAAAAAACCATTGAAAAGAAAGTTAAGTGTTGCATGTCAAATATATTACATGAGAAATTATCCATTAAGTGCAGTAAATCAGGAAAATGTTTTCACCGTGAAAATGAGCTTACCATCTTCTATGCTTCCAGCTTTTGCATCTTTCTTCTTCAGCTTCTTTTTAGAAATCTTTTGGAATGGTGCAAATTCAACAACAGCTGGATATTCTAAACCTTGAAAGAACCACACATTGGCTGAATGACTAAAGGTAAATAATATGCACATTTTGAGACAGAGAGGAACTTACTCCCAGGTCCTCGAGTATAAAAACCTGAAATTTTATTTTTCACTGACTTCGTTTATGACAAACTGCCTTGATCCAGAAGAAAAAAACTGTAGGCAAATACAAGCACAGATAATGCCAATGCATACAGATATGTGTTGGGTTGGTCACATCTGCATCACAATGTTTATTGAAACTTCACTACTCTAGCTAGATACATCTCCTAGTGGAAATGTAAATCTCAATCCATGGTCACTAGTATGCTTATAAGTAGAGGTGGACTGGAGACAATTTAAACGGCACAAAAACCTTTTCATTTTTATTTCTTTAAACCTGGCAAAAATATGTAACATAGCTCAAAATAATTAATATATCAACAAAGATGCCAATACTGAATGATCAAAACATTTAGATAATGTATGGTATGGTTATACTTCATTTTAAAGTGATTTATTCAGTCTCTTGTAATTCATAGGATAGAATTCCTACTTAAGGGTGAGGGATACATCATGTATAAATTGATAAAATATATCAATAGCAGTTCACTACATAGACATTAACCTTATCTGAAAACTTCAACTGATTTCAAAGTACAACCTTGTCTTTCTCAATCACAGACCTATCAAGATAATTTCCAGCTATATATACAAGGGTCCCATCACTGGAAATGAATGTGCATAAAAGAATGGCTTTGGGTAGGATTCCTGCTACTGAGAGAACCTTGAATGATAACCAGCAAGGCCCCATCTAACTTTGTGCTCTTCTGAGTTTACCATAATGAAACGTAATGCAACATTTTAGAAGTCAAGAAAGAATTCTCTGAAACCTTGACAACAGCATACACAAACATGATTTCTAAAACATGGTACACCTTTGGCAAGTCTGAACTTTGGAAATATTGGCCTAGCTTTTCTTTCATTACATGGCAAGATTAGCTATTGTTTAAGAAACACAAGCCATCTACCCTTTGAGCATGTAGAACTAATGTGGGTCTTAGATTTCTGGCCATAATAAGGAATGGGTTACCTTTACTGTCTATGAAGACATAGCCATCAAAGCGATCTCTAAAAAGAAGGATGTCATCAGGATTTCTAAAATTAATATATGCTCTTGAGTAGAGATGAGGATAAAGACTGAAACAAAAGTGAATGTTTTGTTAGTTATGTTTATCTTCTAAAAGGAAGAAAGCTAAAAGTATAAATTACATTAATTCTATTAATATTGATGTTTATCCACATTAGATTGGCATTTCAAAGTAGGCATGCTTTATATTCCTCCACATCAAATGAAATTGTTGTTGTTATTTTTATACAGCCCTTCATTCACAGATTTCAGAGCAGTTCACAACAATGAAATAGTGATAATTACAATCAAAAATCATAATGAAATAGAAATTTCTTAGCTAACAAACTCTTAAAAGCCATGAGACGCTTTGTTACATGCACAGACTAAGGTGTGGAATGTTTGGAGCCTAAGTTCAGTAAGTATAACTCTCCACTCAGTGTCTAAGACTGTTGAGTTCAACCAGCCCATCTTTTAGTCACTGTCCACCTGCATCTCACCTTCACCTTCAAGGATACAGTGTTTTCTAGGCTACAGTGAATCCACTCATCCTTTGGCTGAGAGTAGTCTGAGTACAAAGGGCCTGAGGAACCATGGATGCTGTAAGATCCAACATGGGAGGGCTTCAACTGAAAGATAATGGAATGGTTTCATTGCAACGTGCCTAGAAGAGCAGTGCAGCAGACACGGAAGCATGGTAGGGAAGGATATTTCTAATGAATCCTCTCTGCACCTTGCTTTCCATGAATGCAGGGTATAGGATAGTAGCCATAGACTCCATAGCAAAATCAAACAAGACCAAATGATGTGTCTGGATCAGAACTTCTATTTCGTGCCAGCGCTGTTTTGGTGTCTATAATTTGGGTTTCCAATATATCCCAAAATGACATAACAAAAGCTACTGAGATCCCACTTTCAGCAGGGATTACATGACCAGGCCACTGCAATTCTACAATCATGTAACTTAAAAGCCTCATATCCGTACAAAATTTGCAAATATTGGCAGTGTTTCTAAGTTTTGCTCTTTCTCATAGCTTAAACATTTTGTTCTATCTGGTCACAGCCTAGAGAAGAAAAATAAGAGATGATAACTCACAGAACATGAGCTCTGAGAGGAAGGTAAAAGAAGAACCATCCAAGCTTTAGAGCTCTTATCACCTGTTCAAGAAAATACTAGTCGAGCTAGGACGACCCCTGCTTTCTCAGAGGCTTTGTAAGGACTTGTATAGCCTGAGGGGAGGTGAACACATATGAACTAGCCCTAAATGTCTTTAAACACACAAGTAGCTAGAGTGTGGCTCCAATAAGCACAATATATAAAGTAGATTTTTAGAGAATCTTTCATCATATTCTCAAAGGTCAGTGTGTCACATCCAGACTAATGGGAAGAAATCCATGATGTCACAGGCATACATCATGGTAGATAACAACAATAAGGCAGCTGCATTTCACACACATTCAAATCTTTAAAATGCTTTAATATTATATATGTCATTACCGTGCAACAAAATGTATTCATAATTCTGCTTGTTTTTAAAAGTGTAATATAGAAGAATATGGATGCTGTTGGTATTAATGGCATGGTGCAAGCACGATTAAGATGCCTCCCTTTTTTAATAGAGACAATTGACTATGTTCTCACCTGGGATCAGAGGTACAAAATTCAAAATAATCGTGAGCAGGAAGTGGATGGAGCTGTTCCTCCAGCTGCTCCTTGGTAAAGCTAGGAGGTAGCCGCCGTATAACTACCTAGAAAGCATCACATGTAAAAGCGAGGACAATCATTCAGGAGTATTCATCTCATTATTTTTATTCCGTGTTTGGATAAATAAACACCTCCCATTAGTATTACTCAGAATTGCAACCAATTTCTTAGAAGACAAAATGATTCTAGTCCCCCAGGTCTGGCCTCAACACATGTATTCCTGTTATGGAATTCTACTCAATAGTGATCCAGAGCAGAACTCCAATGTATAGTTAGCAGAGTAAAAACTTAAACAAATGAGCATAATGGTCTGCCAATCCTGAATGTATTGGATTTGTAACCATTATGCTCATTTGGCTTTAGTAACAGTAAAGCTCTGTTGGATGAAATGTTAATTGCCTCTGGTCAACTCTCACAATTCCTGGCATGATGCATTACGTTTACATCCCACCTTTTCCTCCAAGGAGCTCAAGGTGGCATACCAGCTCCCCTTCCTCCCTACAGCAACCATGTGAGGTAGGTTAGGGTTAAATTCCTTGGCCCAGTGGGGATTTGAATCCCAACCGCCCATCACTCTAACCACTACACTGCACACACTTTTTTAACAATGACTTGGAATCCCCTTTCGATAGTGAATGGGGTGGGTAATGGAGGCTAAGATATCGCCTGCCTCTTTAACCAAATGCGGAGGAGTGTCTGAAGCAGGTCATAGCTTGTCCAAGGTGACAAAGGTGGTCTGTGCCTTGTGGAAAGCCCTCCCATCAGATGTCAAGGATATAAACAACTATCTGACTTTTAAGAGACATCTGAAGGCAGCCCTGTTTAGGGAAGTTTTTAATGTCTGATGTTTTCTTGTATTTTCTTGTATTTTTAGTATTTTGTTGGAAGCTGCCCAGATTGACTGTGGAAATGCAGCCATATGGGAGGGGTATAAATAAATTATTATTAACCAAGGTCCTGAGTCCCCTCGGCTAAAAATCTGGGCCAGCAGGTGGATGAGAGCGCATGCGTTTTTACCTGTCCGCCGGCCCTTCTTTCCCTCAGCGTTGCTCACCTTGGTGCGCGCGCACATACACACACAAGGCGCAGCTACTGCCCCGCCCTCTCTCTCGCGCTGTCCCTGGTGCTGGAAGGGAGCCCCGCCCACCTATTCCGCCCCGCCCCTCCCCCCCTTCCCAACAGCTTCTCACTTTACTCAGAGCCGCTCTTTTCTCCTCCCGCTGCGGTTTACCCGGCAGCGGCGGCAGGCTGGATGGCGGTGGTGGCAGCGGGGGCGGCGGCAGGGGCGGAGGAGGAGGGGGCGGCGGCTCCGGGGACGTCGGAGGGGTCTCTAGTACCCGACGCGGGGATTCCCGCTGAAGCGGAGCCTCCATGGGGAGCAAATTGGCGGCCTCTCACAAAGCCCTCCGCCGGCCGTCAGCGACGGTTTCTCTAGCGCGCATCAGCGCCGGTCCGACCTCTCTCAGCGTCCTCATCCTCCCCCACCCTCCAGTCAGCCAACCGCCAACACTTGCCGGGAAGCCTCGCGAGAGCCAGACCCCTCGTTCCTCGGGAAAGTCTCGCGAGAGGTGAGAGGAACGGGTCGACAACCTATAAGCGTCTTCGGAATCTCCCTCCGTTTCCGCCCCGCCCACGACTGCATTTCAAAGATGCGACTACCACCTGTGCATCTATTCGGCCTCTCTTTCATGCGCGCAGGCGGGGCGGGGCGGGGTTTAGAGCACAAGGGACTATTGTCCCGTTTTGATTAGAATAATCGAGGATCTTTGGCTTATATCTTTTTAAATTATTGGCTTGCGGTAGGGTTTTTGTTGCTCTTGATTTTATTATGTATTTTGTTTTTTTATCTTGCATTTTAAAGCTGTGAACTGCCCTGAGCTCTACGGGTGAAGGACAGCATACAAATTAATACGAATATTTAGTTCTGAAAGTAGCTTACATCACAGTAACACTTAATCACATATTGAGACATTCAATAGCAGCAGAACAGATCTAAGTGCAAAAACCCCACCTGCTGCATTTTCAGAATTCTTGTGCAAGAGCAGCTCTCTCTCCCCCCTCCCCCGGTTCTTTTTGCTGTTTTACATAATGAGGAATGGGTGGGGGCTCTCCAGATGTCACTGGGCTCCTGATTTCCCTCAGCTCCAGCCTACATGGCCACAATGCTCGGGGATCAGGAGAGTTTGTAATCCATCAGCATCTGGACAGCTGTCTCAACTGGTTCCCCATCCCTGATAAGAGATTATGTTAAAGAAGCATGATGTGATAAGCAGCCCTTTCAGTTCAAAAGGCTCACTCTAGAAATGTGGCTGGCAAAAATTATTTTTGAGCAAAGTACATTAATATGCAATGACCTTAGTTTTGAATTAGGGAATTCTAGCTGGGCAGCACAAAATAAGCATGAGGCCACCCCAAATGACATATCCACACCACCAGGTAAACATCCCCTACAACATGCCATAGAAATGAATCTCATTGTCAAGCGCACTGCCCCATTGTTGATAATAGCTAGTAACCTCACCACAGCAATTATTAACATTAGGCTGTAAATATTGTAAGCATGACACATTGTGTGCCTTCAATACTCTAGTCAATCCGGCACCTCCATGTTAAATATTATTGTAAATACTTTAAGAATGTTTTTAAAGTGGATTGGGGGTTTGCTTTAACTTCTTGTGGTAGTTCTGGGCTGTGTACACATTAACATGTGTGCAGAGTGTGTTCCCACCTTTGGGGTTTGAAGCCAAGTATGTAATGTTAACCACAATCCATTTGTATCCTGTAGTAGTTTGTTATTATTTATTTATTATTATTATTATTATTATTATTATTATTATTATTATATTATTATTATTATTTGTACCCCACCCATCTGGCTGGGTCCCCCCAGGCACTCTGGGCGGCCTCCAACAGATATTAAAATAATTTAAAATATCACAGGTTAAAAGCTTCCCTAAACAGGGCTGCCTTCAGGTGTTTTCTGAATGTCAGATAGTTATTATCTCTTTGACTTCTGCTGGGAGGGTGTTCCACAGGGCCGGGCGCCACTACTGAGAAGGCCCTCTGCCTAGTTCCCTGTAGCTTTGCTTCTCGCAGTGAGGGAACCGCCAGAAGGGCCCTCGGCGCTGGATCTCAGTGTCCGGGCTGAACGATGATTTGAAAGTGTAAGCAGCAGTTAAGCTGCAGTGTGTACCTTTGATTCAGCCATTGTGCATGTGCAGACAACAGTTTCACTGCAGAGTTATGTGCAGGGAAATAAATTCGGTAATGCTCATTGAGTGAAGACATCTTGCCTGCCTCCCTCTCTGGTGTGCACAGCAACATGAAGTGACTTGAAACACAGTGGCTCGAAACAACCTCACTGCATTTTAAGCCACTAATGTATATAGCCTAGATAGGTGATGATAAGAAGTCTTTCATGCCAGGAAACCATCAAAGCCCACTCTGAGGCTCCCAAGTGTATGTTGGATCTGCCACACATCTAATGTCCTAAAAGTGCAGGTTTTAGGAGACAGCCTCATGAGTAAAATTTGGATCTGTAGATTCTAATTAGGCCTGCAGGCTGAAGGCTCCTTATGCCTGTTGTAAACGTTTCTAGTGCAGCAGCACCTGAATTTTCATTTAACCAATAACCTGTGTTTGGATGTAACATGTGTCAGGAAGATAGTGTGAAGAAGAAGTAAGGAATCTAAAATGACAAATGAAGCTAGACAAGAGTACGTATTTACTTCCACACTTAAGACTTGGCAACAATTAAATTGGGGGGGGGGATGAATTCAAGTGAAAGAATCATTTTTTACAATTGTGTGTATGAGTCAAACAAAGCAATGAAAACTTTAATTCTGGTTTAAAGAATAAAATATAGTATCAAATCGTCAATTTTGCAGGGGGTTGTTATGACACATATTTAACATGGAAATAAAGAAAGTTAGAAAGCGAAGGCAGGAATTCACCAGCTCTTGGACACAGAAACAAACATGTTGTAAACTAAATATTTTTCAACATTCACAGTCTTTTCTAGTAAGAGAAATCACAGAATGCAGTGAAGAGTTTAAAAATACATATGATTATTTTGCATAATAAAATTAGTATTAACAAACACATTGTCACACTGTCACAGTCGTGGGCAGTTCTTTGATGTCAACAGCAGTTGAAGAAGGCATGAGGTGACAAAAATGCGCATTACACGATGATGAATCTATTCTAGCATTTTAAAGTCAAGTACTGTGATCTGACATTGATGTTTCTAACATCATATCACTTTCATTCATTTCAATTTCAAAGGTTTCATCTAATGGAGGGGGTGCTTCCGTAGTTCTCCTCTGATGTGGTGCTTCCACTGCCATGATACTACTTTCTTCTAAGGTTTGCCTTTCTATATCAAATTCCAATACATCCCACGCAGGTGAAATAATGTTCTTTAATGTCTTCATAGTATGCACATCAAAGTCATAGCATCTTAATTTATCCTTAATTGCAGTTCCTGAAAGAGATTGTTAATTTCTGCTATGAGATTACTTCCATGTAAAAATACTATTTCTGTCCAGTCCCATGGACTCTTAAAAGACGATGTTCACTATCTAAAGAATCACAGAATTGTAGGACTGGAAAGGGACCACAGGGACCATCGAGTACACCCCTCTATGATTCATTTTTCACATTATTACCACCATTTTATCCCATTTCCCCCCCAAGGTGCTCAAGGAGATGTACATGGTTCTGCTCCTTTCCATTTTATCCTCACAACAGCCATGTGACACAGTTTAAGCTGAGAAACGGTGACTGGCCCAAGGTCATCCAATAAGCTTTATGGCTGAGTGAGGATTTAAACCCTGGCCCTAAATACATCATATTGACTGTAACCTGTAGGTCTTTAGATATTTCAGAATGTGCACAGTAATTATTATTATGTCAAGAAAATTAATCTTCCGTTGGTATTTATTTATGGAACTCCCCCCCCCCGACCCCGTCATCATTAAACTTTAGCAACTGCAATGGTGAAAGAACCTCATGCAATGCATACTCTGCTGAGTAGGGAGGAGCAGAACTAATGTTTCCCAAGTTCAACCTACAGATTCTTCAGAAGGGGCTAAGAAAGATTCCTGTCTGAATCCATGGAGAGCTATGACTAGTTAGTGCTAGACAGCTTAGCTAGACAGTGCTAAGCTAGGTGAACCAATGGTCTGACCTGGTGTAAGCAGCCTCTCTGTTCTTAAACCAGCTGTAATTTCTTACTAAAATAATGTAATAACTCCATTGACCTTCTGCCTTCTGGGGGATTCAGCAAATAGTTTACTAGTGATAAGTGTAACAGTGTTCTTCTTGAATAAATGTGCTAATGCTCTACATGAGTGCACATATGTACTGACAGCCGTAGCGGTGTGGGAACATTTGAATAGCTATAGAGCAGTAACAAAATGGCAGCTTACCAATGTAGGCTTCAGAATCACCAATATACATTTCTATGCAATGTCCAAGCATAGTCACTGAAAATGTATCATCTCTTCTAAGACCAAGGGCCTGATTAAAAAGGAGAAATTACAAAATCAAGAAAAGTGAAAGATCATACTGAACACATCAAGCTTGACACCAATCCCCCCCCCCATTTTATAAAGATTACATACTGTATGAAAATAATCAATTGCACTTTCAAAATTTCCCATCAGACTGTGAATGTATCCAATGGAAGAATAAGTAGAAGCATTCTGAGGAATCAACACTAGAGCTTGACGATGGTATTCGAGAGCTTCTTCGTACTTCCTATTAAGAAAAACATGGATAAGGATATTGTTTCATTCACATTATTAGGAAATACAAATAGTAAACAATTGGCCATAAAAAACACATGGTACACTGGGCTTGTTCAGATGTTAAAGCACCCTCCTAACATGGAAAGTAATTTCAGCAGAAGTTCTCCTGCCGTTTCAAAGAATCTCAGCTTAGCAGCTAATTTTAAACCATGTGTAATGAAGCTGGCTTTTAAATAAAACCACTGGATTCACACTGTAAGGTGAGCGAAGCTGAAATTATTTAAAACTGAAAATAAACTCAGCAGTAGTCTTCCTACCAGCTGTATGAGTAAAGAAGAAAGGAGGGAGTGCATGAGCCTGACATTTCTTTAGCAATGCTTGTCCTATATGCTACTAAAACATGGCTTTACCATTAATGCAAACCAGCCCACAGGGTGAAAAGAAGAATGCAGAAGGAAGGAAGGAAGCCGTGAGATGAGGCGGGGTGGGGGTGGGGAAGGGTGTGTAAGTAGGTGTTGGAAAACTTTATCTATGAATTTTGAAGGACAATGAAGTTTCACATCCTGGCCTCAGTAACTCTATCCAGTACCTCAGGTCTCTGAGCTTTCCCTGTTCTATCATAAAGACTAGAAGCTTGCTTTTCTAAAAATGCAATAGCTGAGATGTTTAGAATACCGGTACCATATTCCACAGTACATTCTATTTCAATATATAATATTAACATGCCAGACAATAAATATATTAAATGCATACAGAAGGTTTAGTACAACTGGAATGCCATACCATTTAAGGATCAAGACTTAAAATACTAAGTACTGGTAAAAATCACTGTTCCACTTACTTAAGCTTTCTGCATACATGCCCAGATTATTCAACAAAGGTTCCCACTTGTCAACTGTCACCTGCAAGACAAGCATCACATCTAAAGATACAATTTTAATGCCTCTAAAACAAATCTGATTGAAGTAAACTAGCTATACCATTGGCTGATAAAAAAACCAACACCTATGCACCAAAGGATGACTTGCTGTTTGAAAACTTTGTGCAATATAAAACTTATTGGAGCATAGGTGGGAAGGTGTTGATCTACATATGTATTCTGGGATATGGGTAGCTTTTAAACAGAGTGCTTGGTGGGATTCTTCAAATGTAGCACTTTGGGGTCCTGCTTTCAAAACACAAACAGCTGAGATGGAATTATGGCCAACTCTATATCTACATCCATAGCTATATACAAATAAAAATAAAATACCTCATTCCCAATGGCTTTGATCTCTAATGCATCAAGAAACCACTTTTCTGCAGTTTTCCAGCTGAAAGAAAATAAGTCACTAAGATAAAACACATTTAGAGGTCTATGTCTTATGCATATGTCTCTTCAAATTAACAGCTTATCTATTTTATTACCTATAGGGCCTTGCGTACAGAAAATGCCATTAACATGCAGCATTGAAAGGTGCCTATGGGATCTCTTTTTTTTTAAGGCAGAGATGTATGTGTTTTGTTAATGATGCTTACTGTTCCCATGTAAAATAATTCCCATGAGATACAAAAGCAGTGATAAGTACTTCGCTGTCTTTTGAAAACTGCATCTGATCACTGAAGGAAAAAATAATATATTTATTAAATTACAGTTATCAGTGACTGTGATAAATGATGTAACTGCCATCGCATTGTCAACATGATATAGTTTATGTATGAAATAGCTGAAGTGACACATTAATGCTAGTACTAAGTTCATCAAGTGCACAAGTGGGCAACATAATGGTTTCTAGGATTTGGAGGGGGAGCTAACCAAGAAAGGAAATTATGCACAGATATCCAGTACAAAGACAACGCAAAGTTAAAAATGGTAACTTACTCTCCATTTTGAAATGCTACCACCCCAACTTCATGCATAACGAAAGGGTCTTCGGGTGCAATACTTAAAGCTTGGCTGAAAAACCGCTCAGCTAATTTTGAGTTGTTGGTCAAGCCATACTCCAGCCCAATATACAGCATTGGCAAATGACAGCTACAAAAATAAAGAACACGAACAGTAATTAAAAAAAACAAACAAAGACATGAGGACATTTAAGGCAGCACTGCATTTCATTTAAACAAATCTTTGATCTATAGTTTTAAAAATACTGCAAATACTTTTCAACAAGAAAAAAAGCAGAATAGTAAAGTTTCCTTGTTTTGACAAGCATATCCACAATATTGCACTAGTAACTAATGTAAAGCTTACTTTCTAAGAGAAATATTAATTTTGCTGCAAACACTGAATACATCTCTTACGGCAGATGTTTTTCCAGTAAATTATTATTTTTGTTTATTTTTCATCCAATATGAATACCCTTTTGCTAAGATGGTTTTATTGAACTACATCCCTATTTCCTGGCAATCTAATTTTGACCTACCCTTTCATCAGCTGGGCTGCAGTGAAGTAAGCAGCCATTGCTTGGTCATGCTCACTTTCAACTGCGAATGAGTGCCCATATGCTATCCATGCTGGTCCATATGTTCTCTCAAGGGTGGTGGCTTTGCTGAAACATAAAAAACCAGGTTCGTGAAATAAGACCCAATGAAACCTGCAATGCTAAATATAATGCTTAAAGCTGTAACTCTGAAGTACAACTACTCCAATAATAGTTATTTACTGAAGTGTGCCAATTCCAGTCTTCAGGCATACAGAAGGTTGCCTGGACCTTACTTAGCTAATCAGTGCTAACAGTACAAGGTTTCTTAAAATGGTAAACTTACAAGACAGCAACCCTTAGGACTAAAGAAGACTAAGTGAAACTTACCTAAGGTATCTTCTGGCGTGTTCATTTTTATGACCAACCATGAGATAATAACATCCTACAGCAAACCAGGACACCTAATCACCAGATAAAATTCAAGACACGTTAAAGCACACTACTGATATGACAAGTTTGTATGACCAGGTAAGCCAAATTATGTGTAAACTATGTGAGACTGTGCAAACATGGGGGTTCCTGGAGAGGAGGCTGCAGCTATATTGCTCCTCTGCAGTCCTTTTCACTACTGTGCCATGCTGAGTAAGAAAAAGGTTTGGCTTAGCATGCTGTTTGAACTGCAACTTGCGGTTAAGCACTCTCCTCACTAACCACAAGCTGTAGCCCAAAATAAGCCTTGGTGCAGCAGTAAAAAGGACCAAGGAGAAGGAAGGTGGCTGCAAGCTACTTTCTGTGGATGCGGATTGGTAAGCCGTGGTTTGGCTTACTGTGTCATGAAAACATGGCCAATGTAAGGGATCGGTTCCATTTAGAATGTAGGAACATTGTGATTTCAAGCAAACAGCATTAGAAATACATTCCTTTATTATCACATTTTTCAAAAGGTAGCAAAGAGACATGTATCAGTTAATCAACCTTTCACCAAGTGCAACAAGTGCACTGCAGTTACCAACATTTTATCCCTTTCCCAAAGGAAATGGTTCGCTGTACTGTTTCCTTATTTTTGTGGCACAGAGTCCACAATATTTTGTGGCTGAGAAAATGTGACTTTGTTGAGCAGCAGGTATACAATCTGTGATTTTCAGTGCTGTGCAAATTGGTTCAACAACTTGTGGATAGCTATTTGATTCCATGAGTGATGAGTAGTACAATCCCTTCTCTACCATGCCTACTCTATTTGTGAAATTTTAAAAGATTGGGGAGGTTGGTCGGAGCAAGGAGTCTAAGCATTTTATGTACCATTTAGCTGAGGAATATTCATGTAGCCTATACAGAAAAGTGGTACTACCAATAAGGCTAACACTATAATAAACTATTCATTACCATAATAATGGTAATAACATTTCACTTAGATGTATATGCTACTATATGGGTCCTAAACCTACCTTTAAACCTTTTTTATGGCATTCAGAGCACATTTATGAAACAAAGAACAGAAGTACAACTTACAGGATTATTTGGGTACAATCCACCAGTTTATGGGAAAGGTAGAAAAGTTCTAGGAAGGAGAATAAATATATTATGTTAAACATAGTATATAAGTTGCAGCTTGTGTTGAAATGCTGATAAAATAGTTATGCCTTTTGTTCACATTTTTATTGGATTGAAAATGATAAAGCCATCAACTATTCTTCCTAAACTACCCCATATGATATATTCTTATGTTTTCAAGTCTATTTTCAAAGGCACTTATTCACAAGTCATGCTAAGGCAAACTATGGTTTACCAAAACCATGCAAATATGTTGGTTCTTGGAGACGACAGGCATCCATTTTGCTTCTTGGCAGTCCTTTAAGCATAGTGTGGCATGGCAGCCATGCCAAGAAAACCTGGGCTAGAGATGATGGCTAAGGAGGAAAGATTCGGACATCACCATGGTTTAGCTGTTACATGCTAAAAGTTCTGAGCAGGTGGGGGAGCTCCAGGAGCCGGGACATTTGCGAGGTCCTAATGAGGCACAGTTGGCTTACCATGCCATATGAACCAGGCCACTGACAGCCACTCTAGCCTAGTCAGCATATTTGACAATCTTAACATAAAATATTCCGTAGACAATTTTTACTTAGCATGTTACGGTTTAGCATATATATCCATTTAAATAGCAGTACAGTAGCATTTGCATTAGTAGTGTGGTTACCAGTTTTCTTTACAATAGGAAGCCAACTTTGTCGCTAGAAACAAGGGTATCAGTAGTCCTCATCCCTTGGGGTGGGCCTTCCACTTAGCAAGATTCACATTTCATTTAACTATTTTCCACTATGGATGACTGACTTACAATTCTTTTCTGGCTCTCACTGAAAGCATACACATTTCCCCCTTAAAAATTAAAAAAGGAGGAATTGATTTTAAGTATTGTATAATATAACTTCTTAAGTAGCATCTTAATAGCTGCAAATTATAAAGGCATAAAATGCAAATCTACAGTCTAACAGGATGAATAATTTTCTGTCTTTAAATGGGAAAATGGGACTCATTTCTATTGCAGAACAGCAGAAGTGTGTAGCAGGAACTCATCAATGAAAGAGTGAATATTGCTATATTAATTTTAGTTAATATCAAATCCATCATATATAGATTAACACACCAAATATGAGTCCTTTTGCTTTCTTTATGACTACCCCATCAATATCTGCCTACAAAGCTCATATTTTATTTATTTATTAAGGCTTGCATTCAATGCAGCTTGTCTAGGAGAGGAACAGACTTCCACCCATGCAGCAGGACTTCACCTTCTCTTGCTTCCTCCTGCAGGTCCCTGTGCATCCTAAAATTCTGCTCCAGAAGCTGAGACACCCCTGCAGAGCAGATTTTGGGGGTGTGCAGGAGGAAGGAGATGAGGGTTAAATCCTGTTGAATGAGTAAAAATCTGATTGTTCTGTGTTGAATTCTGGCGTATGCAGCCAATCCTTCCTCCAAGTGGCAAGACATGGTTCTCTCCTATACTATTTTATTTTCACAACTACTTTGTGAAATAGGTTAGGCTTAGATACTAACCAAGGCCACCCAATGAGCTTCAGGGTGGAGTGGAAATTTGAAGACAGCTCTAGAACCCTGGTCCTAGTTCTACTCACTACACCATGCTAGCTTTTAACTCCTGAATTAGAGCTGAAAGGCCTAATTAAAGGAATCCCTTTAAAAATAATTAATATTCAATTTGTATTAAAACACCTTCTCACCATTTGCTTTATTCAGCTCCACAAGTGTCCCAATATGCACAGGTAAACAACTGGCATGGAATGGATCCTTTCCATTACTCTAAAATAAGCGGAAATAAACCCTCAAGGGAAAGTAACTTAATAAAAATTGAGGCGCACATTTAGATCATTGCATTTGCAAAATGTGGTAGAATTGTTTATTACTTTGTATCCTTCCCATCATAGAAAGGTGCCCTATACTGAATCAGACCATTAATCCATTTAGCTGAGTATTGCCTACAATGACTGGCAGCAGCTCTTGAGGGTTTCAGGCAGGAGTCTCCCCCACCAACACCTGGAGATACTGGGAAACTGAACCCAGGAAATTCTGAACACAAGGCAAAAGGTGGACCACTGAGCCACGGCCCTTTGCCGCTGGAGAAAGAAGATCAGACTCAGCATTCGATCAACAGGAGGCTCCATCCAGTCATGACTTGCTGACAAACGTTATCTGCAAATACAGTCATACCTCGGAAGTCGAATAGAATCTGTTCCGGAAGTCCATTCAACTTCCAAATCGTTTGAGAACCAAGGCATGGCTTCTGATTGGCTGCAGGAAGCTCCTGCAGCCAATTGGAAGCCGCAACAGACATATTTGGTAAATGAACAGCTAAACCCAGAGCTGGGAAACCTGTGGCCCTCCAGATGTTGCCAGACCACAACTTGCACTATCCCCAACCACTGTTCCTGCTGGCAGTAGTTTATGGGAGTTGTAGTCCAACAATATCTGGGGTACAAAACCTCACCAACCCTGATCTTATCAAAATTGTCATACAAGACAATGTGCTAAGCCCCAAACATTTATCCCCCAAACCTTTAGTAAAAGACTGAGAAAAGGCTAACAAGCAATGTGTAACTGATACAATGACAGCTGATGGGATTCCAAACGGTAGTGACCAACAATTAAGACATCCAGGATTCATCTCTGCTCTATTAAAAGATGCTTTCAGTAAAGAGTGAACAATTATCTATTGGCTTCCACAATTGAGTGGTTTCAAATAAATGCTATTTTGTAACAGGCTGATGATATATGTACTTACAGAGAAGTGAGCTTGTAGCACATCTTGAAATCGCAGTTATAGTAATGCCTTTCTGCTAAAGACACAACGACATCCAGATTATCTTGAAGACCATCTACAGATTCAGGGATCAACGTTTCACTGGGTTTATTATACTGAAAGAGAGAAGAAATGTCAATAAAGAAACATGTGGTTGCTCAGATCCATAATACCATTATTGCTAGAGGGCAATGATACATCTTCCCCCCCTCCCCATTATACTTTGGTTCAGAAGCCCCCCCCCCCTATTATACTTTGGTTCAGAAGCTTCCATTTTGTTTGGAAAGGTGGCTGGCAAGACCCAACAAGGTAGCAAGAACCGACAAATGCATTTTGCTCTAACACCTTCTTGTGTCCTTGTCCATTAAACTCCATTCTTAATCCAAACAAGGCCATGCTGTATCACCTATCAGTTGGCTACTGAGTGCCGCGAGACAGGGTATGCCATTTTAAAAAAACACTGTAAAAGCCTCATAAATTCAAAAAGTCCTGTTGTTAAGGGTGGCGGCGGGGGGTGGGGGTGGGGTTGGATGGGGTTGAGGCAGAGATTGCCATCCTTTCTGTTCACATGAAAGACAATCTACCAGGATCATTCCATTCTTCCATGGGTCTTTGTTTCTATAATAATAGCCAGATTGCCTGAATAGACCTATATGGTTTAGGAGGTAGTCTTCTCACACAATCAGGGTGAGAGCAGGGAAAAGGCAGCTAGAGCTGCCCTTCCTGCTATTCATATCAACAGCTATGTATTACAGGGTAAACATCTGCTGTGAGAAGCCTGCTGTACTTGTCGAGGCTCCCTGCACAATTAAGGTTCTAAACTGTGTAGGGAGCCTTCATGAGTATAGAAGACTTGCTGCTGCAGATGTTTGCCCTCCAATGCATCACAAGCGGCAGGGAAGTGTGATGGCAACATAGTGAAAGGTGCATAGCTAGTGAGAGCATCTATGCTCTCCACTGATGAGGTTCCAATTGTGTGAGGAGCAGAGTACTTGCGTAAGGCTACAGAGATTTCCAAATGATAATCTGAACCTGATCTTAGCTTTATATTTTGAAAACTGCATTGTTTCCATTATAGCCACTGAAAGCTTTTGAGGGGTGAATTCTGATTGATTGATTGATTAATAAATAAATAAATAGTATGCAAGGTCGCAATAACTGATGCTAAACTGCTAAGACACAAAAAGAAGCAAATCGTAGGTCCTAATATGCAAAATATAGGTTATTGGTTACATTAAAGTATATGTAACAAAATGTTATCAAATTTACATTTGAATCAATGTAGATTTTTTAAAAACTACAGTACTATTACCTTTTTTAATTTGTTCTCAAACAGAAAATGTAGCAATACTACTTCGTCTTCTGTGCACTGTTTTCCTAGAGGTAGAGATTCCAGCAGCTCTTTTTCTGAACACATCAGTTACAAAAGTGAATTCCAGAAGAATGGTAGAGAATAGTAAAAACACGATAAAACATCAAACATTAAAAACTTCTCTAAACAGGGAAGATAAGTGATACAATAGACTTGGTGGCATTGTATTTGTATGGTGTAATTTATATGGATCAAATGGCACATTGTTTGGGATGAAATTTGACATATTTGTACAATGGTATAAATGTGGTGCATTACTGTGATGCTTTTTCACTGAACATGAGATCTGCGGCAGGAGCAGTGCTCACGTAAAAATGTGCCAACTGCTACCACATACAGCATCATAAAACATGTTGCATTGAGATATAAGGTTCTGATATACAGTCAGTCTGTCTAGAGAATTAGGAACACTCTGTTACTTCCTATGTATGTTTACCTATCTTTGTCTATTCTGCTGAGAGTGACTGGGGAAATCCAGCCAGATGGACAGGGTATAAATAATAAAGTTATTATTATTATTATTATTATTCTATAGATATGTCTCCAAAACTTTTAGAACCTGTGCTTCCCTTCTGAATTTCCTCTGCCCTGTGCCTTTCTCCTCTCTCCCGTCCTGCAAATTTTACAATCTGAAACCAATAACCCATTCCAGAAGTGAGTATGTGAAGATATATGCCATCATATGCAGTTATGTGCCATTGATAGATTTGATTACCGGTGGAAAATAGAAGGGGAAGATTCCCCCCCCCCTTAAAAATCACATTCAGCAGCACTTCCTTTTCGGGATGATAAACAGCAGAGATTTGAATCAGTGTCTTTTTTTTCCAGGGAGGCATGAGTTCTACCCAGATCTTAGCTGGTAGGGTCAAAGGTTCCTAGAAATTCTCTCTCTCCCTATAATTCCTTCTGCCTTAGAAACACCATACCCAAAAAGGGAGGCTTGCTTCATAATTTAATAAACACTAGCCTATTCATTGCAGGGAACAGTAGAGAAGCAGGATGATAATGGCATTCATATGCCAGTTTGAAGGCTGTATTTTATATTTGGACTGATGAAATGCCTATCACTATGGCAGAAAAGAAGTAAAAAAGGGTTTGCAGGATCACCATCAGTGGGGAAGGTGCTGCTGGTTTTACCCCAACTGCAGCATTGCCTTCAAATTCATTTTCATGGGGGAAATAAAACAACATACTTTAGCCATTTGCTAACACAAGGGAAAGTAAGGACTACCGCATTCATGGGCACAACTGAGCTGAGGGCTACCACACTGAGCATGTTGCTATCACATGATGGCAGCAGTGCTGGCTTTGGAGCATTCTGAAGTCTACAGCCACTAGGAACACCACTGCTGGCATCTTCCATCCCAGGGGTGCTCCACGGTGACAGGACTTCCCTGCCAGTGGCAGAGTTGCCTCATTAGTGGAGGCTGGTGGCACCAGACAGTGCTGGGCAGGGGGACACCTCCACTTCAAAAATAAAACATAAAAAACCTCCAGCAAGGAAGATTGTGAGTTTGAGCTGCTCTGTCGGCTTTGGAGAATAATCAGCAAAATTTATGTATTTTGAAAACTGGTATCTCTAATCAATGGTTGATATAATTTAATATTTTATTAAAACAGTTTTTTTGGATAAGGAGAAAGAAAGTTTTAAAACTGGTGGGGTGGGGTGGGGTGATGAGAGTTATCCAAACCTTCTTCTGCTGTCAGCATATGGTGTGATGTTAAAAGGTCAAATGCTTCGAAGCAGTAAACATCAAGTTTCAAGGCCTCTTTGTAGCTGAATGTTGCCAGGGTTCTGTTATCAAGTGCATCGTAGATCTTCCCACGCAAAAGGCAAATAGAGCTCTTGATCTGATGGGAAAGGATAGATGGAGGTCAGAGAAGGAATTACAGTAAGTGTTTGTGGTTTGATACTGAGCACAAATTAAAACTTAGGAAAAAATGCATTTTATTAATCAGATTGGACCATTCACACTGCATCATACTTTATAAAATTCATAGTTAAGTGTGTTATACATCTGTACAGTGGTTAACCATGGCATAGCCCATGAGGTGTATACTTGATTCATGTGTGTCTTTACTCTATTTATACAAACACAAACTCTTTTAAAGACTAAATACTGTTTTTACAAAGCCAAAATTTAAAGACATAACACAAGACTATTGCAAATTAACATCACCACAAAGCCTTCTAGCTACTTTTTCTGCAGCCTTGAATACATCATATGCTTACATTAATTTATATCTGTCAATATGTTACTCACTGAAGATTGTGAAACCTCCCAGTCACTGGAAGAGTCCTTTGGACCACTTTCATCCTTACAATATTTTTCGAACAGCCTTTTGTTGATCGGTTCTTCCATGTCAAGAATATCAAGAGCCTGTTGATATTCTTTTGCAGCATACTATACAGAGAAACTCAAAGTTGTGTTATGTTTAAAGTGGCAATGCAAAAAATAATATTTATTTAAAGAGCTCATCCACCAGCAGGTTATATGCCTTACATAATTCATTCTGAACAACAACTTTACACATATAAACACACATACCACTTTTGGTTGTTATACAGGCATACAAAGCCTAAACCCATCTCAATCTCAACATCCACAGAGTTGCCTCTTTTTTGTTAGTTTCTTTTAGTCCCTACATTCTCTATTTCCCTTTAAACCTTTGCCACCACACCAAGACTAGCTTTCTGTGCTTATTATTTTGTTCTTCTGTTTCCCACCCTATTCCTACTGCATATTATTTAGATGTGAGCTTTCCAGAAAGGAATGTGTGTTTCCTTTACTCAATAATGTTAACTGTCCTGAACCTTCAATAAGCACAGATTTAAAATAATTATAGCATTTAAACTACCATTTGAATTGCAGTATATTTTAAGCTAGAAGTTACAAAAAAATTCAGGTTTTCACATTTCTATCTCAGCTGCAGAAATAACCCCTTCTGCCATGTGATTTTCTTATACATACTGGCTGCTTAGTGAAGAATCATTCTAAGGTAAGTAAATACTTACATGACATCTAGCAGCAAGGTATCGACATGCTTCATATAACTAAGGGAGAAATTAAAATTGTTTAAATAATTTTGCACTTTGAAAAGGTATAACTTTTTAAAGAATAAAGATGGTGATGCCTGACCTAGCATTGTGATTCTTATACCTCGTACTTTCAATTCACGAGTCTGTTTTTGTCCAGTTCCTTTAATATATTCTGCATGCCAAGAGTCAACTCTTTCATTGCCTTTCTAACTGAACTGCTCTCTATCATCTCCCTTCTGCCTACATAGATCCTGCTGACTTAATTAATCTTGAAATAATCCTATTTATCTATGTATTAAAAGAAAGAAAAAATCTAGGAAACAGAAGGAATGTTTTCAATAAAAATTGTCTTATACTACAGTACTTTGCTTTTCTGTAACCACTACCCACCGCTGGCTTCAGCAAGACACCTGTTAGCAGTTTATGTTACCACTTCTATGCTATTTGTATTTCTTACTTTACTCCCATTGCTTCTACAGTACTGCAGTATTGGCTTAACTGCTATCAGCACCTACAATTTCAATAGTTTCTCGTGTTCCATTCCATCTCATCCCCATTTGGTGCTTTGACTATTTTCTCATATGTTACCTAATTCATAAGGTATTACAGAAGGTGTTGCAACCAGCATGTCTCACAATGCTTGACTTAGCAACTTGTACAACATACCTAAAAGACTATAATGGAAGAAACAAGACTGGTCTGCAGTATCTTACCTTATCTAGTTTTCTTGACCTAAGGGCATGTGCTGCCCTGTGGTACTGAGCTGTGAGGTAAAGACACTGAGCCAGCCAATAGATATCCTGTGGGTCTTCTAAAAAAGAAATAGCCACACAATTTTATTAAATATGATCCCCCACAAAACTCATGTGCTTTATCTATATTAAACGGGATATATTTCGTTCACAGCACATTAAAAAACAGCAACACTTAATTTACCAAAAGTAAGTATTTCTATAATTGATTAAAGAACAATAAAAACTATCTTTGTCAACCTGAGAAAAATGTCAAAGCACTAAGTTAAACCAACCATTAGAATTTTGCATTGCATTTAACATTCTTTTAGACATAAGGGTGTAAACAATGGCCACATGACTGCAATTTTGGAGATAATGTGCATCAGATACAAGCATTACAAACATTTACTAGAGAAATAGATATACTACCCTGCAAATTCACTCTTTTTTTTTTTTTTACACCAATGCAAGCCAGATCAGAGTTACTGTATCTCAATGATGGTGAAATGCCACAATGTTGGAAGTTTTTATTCATATAAATCAGTTATGGAAAATCTCTGGATGTGGACCTAATTAGGCCTGCCATACCTCCCCATTTGGCCCACCGGCAGGTTTCCAACAAATCACACCCTCCTGCTCTGCATGTGATGTGATGCATATGACATCAGTTGTAGGGCTGGTAAATATTTCTCTCCCTGATAAAAGTGGGATTTGCAAGCACAGCCCATCACCAATCAGCTGACCATGAGTGCCTGCAAAGTGCTACACTATGCAAGTGCTGTTGAAAAGCTGATCATTGATGTTTGCAAAGTGCTGTGCCTTTACCCGCTCAGTGTGATTTCAAACTGTGCTGGCAAAGGAAAATGGGTCCCCTGATGTCACTGTGACATATAGTAGTTTGGTTTACAGGTGGGCAAACCCACCCACCTGTCAAGCTTTGCCTGCAGGTGGTGGAGCAAGTAAGGATCCATCCTGCTGGCTTGATCCAGTTTCCCACCTCTGCTGTAAATACAGTACTTCAAAGTTATCAACCCATGCAATCCAAGCCTGAAAGACATGTCATGGTCATTCTGAAGAAAATTAAACACAGTATAGGAAAGGGAAATTCATTTAGAAGACACTTCACAAAAATAGTTTTAGAAAAGTTGACTGCTGTATAATTAAAGTTAAATATGTAACTTACCATGAGACAATGAAGCTACTTTATCTGCCCAAAACAGAGCACTTTGATACTGTTGCTGTTTTTAGGGGCAAAGAAAGAACAAGCATTACACATGTTTTTTCCTATTACAAATTGTATTGATTACATTTGATTCCCACCCCTTATCCAAGGGACTCCAGGCAACATACATGGTACTCTCTTCCGCTGCCAGTTTTATCTTTTTATCTACTCTGTGAGGTACCAGTAGATTAGGCTGAGATAGTATGACTTGGCTCATGGTCACTCAAGAGAATTTTATAGATGAGTGGGGATTTCAACCTATGTCTCCCTAGTCTTTCTCTAATAAAACTGGATTATTGCATATACAAATAAGCAATGATTTTTTACTTGTCCACCAGGAGAGAACCAATCTGGAGAGAACAGATTTGATTATTTTGCAAATGAGGAATTGAAGCTAAATGACCCGCCCAGAACTATCAACACTTTGAGAAATTGATCTATCGCCATGAGAAGGACTGTCACTTTATATTGGAAGGGCCTCCTGTATGTTTACCTACAGCACGTAGGACAGAAACTGTGCCACTCACTGAAACCGCCTCTCTTCGCTAGAAAAGTCACATAGCTTCTAACAGGTAAGTAATGTGGCGGTGGCAACCAGCGGTGGTCGCTGCCCATTGGGACTGGTAGGGAGGAAAACAAGAGAGGTGAACCAGAGCCAACAACAGGCACATCTAGCTAATTCAAGTTTGATAGAATCACAGAACCTGTAGAGCTGGAAGGGGCCATGAGGGTCATCTAGCCCAACCCCCTGCATGGGCGTAGCCGGGATTTATGTTGGGGTGGCAGGCTTTATGTTGGCGGGCGGGGCAGAACCGAACTATTAGTTAAGGATTTCTATTCATTGATTTAGGTCATGACTCTCCTGCAATGGAGGAATCATTTGCCCAACGTGTGGCTCGAACCCACGACCCTGCTGAGATCTACAAGGTGTTGACCTTAGGAAGTGGCAGCTGACAACCTGCACCAATCCTTAGGCTGGCTGCAAGTAAGAAGGCGGCAGGAAATTGTTGGGAAGGGGAAAAGAGGAGGCTGAGCTTCCCGTCCAAAAAAGAGTGTGCAGTGACGGTCAAGGAGCGACGTTGGAGACCCCGAGAGAACGACAGGGAGGGAGCGTCTTCCCACCTTTCTCGCCTTGGCTCACCTGGTCTATGTACTGCCTCACCCGCTTCCGGAGGCGTTCCAGGTTCATTTCCTCGCACAGACCCCTCGGGGGAAGCCGGCGCCGCTGCCGAGCCTCGAGTTCCTTCCCGTTAAACAACCGCCGCTCGAGACTCCTCTGACAAGGTCCGCCGGCAATAGCGCTCCCCCACGACATCGCATTGGTGCAACCGTCATAATTGCGCCCTCATAAACGCTGGCCCCGCGCGCGACGTTCCGACAGTTCCTAGAGGCGTGGAAAATACAAAAAAAACCGCTGGCGTTTTTAAATTTGCGCGGAGCGAGCCACGGGGGCGGGGGGAGGGGTAAGTATTGTTTAGGCGGACGAAGAGGTTGTCGCTGCTGTTGATATTGATTTTTCCTTATCTCTCCCACCCCCACCCCCATCTTATGATTTATGTGGAAATATTGGTTTGTTTATATTTATGTGATGGATTGATTTATATACCGCCCTTCATCAGGGTGGTTCACAGACAGGGCCGGATTTAGGTTTGATGAGGCCCTAAGCTACTGAAGGTCATGGGGAGGCCCTAAGCTACTGAAGGTCATGGGGCCCTTTATATGTCCGGCTGTCCTTTGTCAACAACAAATTGTTGCTGGTTTTTGTGTTGAATAGATGCTATATGGTAATTTATGGACCTAATAGGTATTCAAAGCCATTTGCATATAACTAAATATTGTACTTTTTATTTTATTTGTTTTTTTATCTTATATTTTAGAAATGTACATCCAGTGTTTGTTGTTTCTTCAAAAAAAAATTGGGGCCCCCAAGAGAGTGGGGCCCTAAGCTATAGCTTGTTTAGTTTATACGTACCAGTAAATCCGGCACTGTTCACAGATACAGGATAAAAAACATGAACAGAAGTAAAACAAAACAGCAAAATGATAACACCACCCTTATTCCCACAGACACATATTTTAAAAAAGGCTGTGAGGATATCAATTAGCAAAAGGCCTAGTTAAATAGGAACTTTTTTTTGCCTGACGCCTAAAGATATATAATGAAGGCGCCAGGCGAGCCTCCCTGGGGAGAGCATCCTACAAATAGGGAGCCACTGTAGAAAAGGCTCCGTTCTCGTGTTGCCACCCTCTGGATGGTTTACATGGGGAGAGGAGGTCCTCAGGGTATTGCGGTCCCGAGCTTGATTCGGTTGTGTACTTTTGATGTGTTTTATTTATGGTTTATGACTACTTTTGTCCTGTTTGTGACTACGTGAATCTTTTTATGTTGTAAACCACCATGAGTGAGGTTTTAACTATGGAAAGGCGGCACACAGATAAAAGACTACTGTCAGGACAGGATGCAAGAATGAAGCAAGTTGTGGCTTAGTAGCAGCAGTCCCAGAAGGATGTGATGAAACCAGTTGGGTGGCATCGCTGTCTTCATCAGATAGCCAGGTAACTTCCTGATGGCACTGTGACATAGCAAGTCACCATAGATAACTCTGTTGCCCCCATTGTCCCATGGTTTAATCTCAGAATAGAGCAATATTAAAGAAGTTCATTAAGAAAAAAAATGAGG
Organism: Lacerta agilis; assembly: GCF_009819535.1. Classification (NCBI taxonomy): domain Eukaryota; kingdom Metazoa; phylum Chordata; class Lepidosauria; order Squamata; family Lacertidae; genus Lacerta; species Lacerta agilis. Next base: position 75,925,205 of record NC_046315.1, read on the forward strand.
TGGGATCCAATCAAGTTGCAGATTAACAGTCTACATCAGGGATGGGGAACCTGGTGATAAGATTCTAACTCCCATCATCCCTGACTACTGGCTAGCTAAGGCTGATGGAAGCTGGAGTCCAAAAACATTTAGAGAGCCACCAGTGCCCCATCCTTTGTGCACCCATTTTCTACAACCAAGCCTATTCCATTTGTTTCGGTAGCAGCCCTTCCTCTGCATTTAACCTGATAAATCAAGATGGGGTCTCAGAAACTGGACAGGTTTGGGCCATTACATTACCACCTAGGTTTTTGTAGTGGACTCCAAAGAGAACACTTCATCTTTGCTGTCACCAGAGGAATACTTTCAACATTTTATGAAGACAACTGGCCTTTATTTCAATAGCACTTGCTTTCAAGTAGTATGTTTCAACTTTTGTTTTTATCCAATTCCACTTTACTTCCACTAAGGGAACTCAAAGCAGCTAACATTAGATACAAATAATCAAGACAATATAAAGAAGCATGATATAATAATAATAATAGTAATACCAATAATACTACAAATGAACTGAACAGATCATCAGTTCACCTTTTCCCAAAATCTTCTTAAGAGTCAGGTCTTCATTTGGCACCAATGTCAACATTGTTTTATTTCTTGGCTGAATATCTTCTTTAGTTGCTTAATTTCTCTCTACATAACTTGACATGCTGATTGAGAGTCAAAGGTGGATCGTTGAGACTGGTTGAAGAGCACTAACTAATTTCCTGCTCAGCTAACCTCCAACCCTAAGAACCACAGCCATGTGCCCCTGCCACTGAAGGTTGTGCATCCATGATGTAGACTAACTCAGTGCCCCAAAAACCAGGCACTCAGAATTGTTAAACAGATTATATCTGAGATGTATAAATCATAACGGATGGAAGCAAGATGTTTCAGTGATAATTGAATGAAGTTGGCTCATGAATGGAGAATCTCCCTTAAGCGTGAATAAAATATTACAATATTACAATTATTATTGTTGTAAGTTTTGTTTTGGTATAAATTCTTCATCTTTGGCTATAGTCACAACCCAGATCCCTGCACTACAGGGGGTTGGATGAGATGATCATTGTGGTCTCTTACAACTCTACAATTCTGTGATTCTATATAATTCACCCAACCATGCTTTCTTGGAAGTAATTCCCACTGGTTTCAATTGGATATACTTTCCAAGTACCGGTGCGTGTAGGATTGCTGCACTGGTCAGCTTGCTTATATGCTATATCTAAGAAGAATCGTCTAGAACATATTAAAAATAAAGATTCTAATATCTACCCTTAGTATAACCAAGATCAGTTCTTAATTATGCATCCTCTTATATCAGGTGTTCCGTTTAGCAATATCCATTATCTGGTGTGTCATCGTAACGGATGGAATCATACTTTTTCTACTGGATTTTCTCTTTGGTGATCATTACTTGGTTTTTTTATTTGATGAATCAGATCTTCTTCCTCTGGTTCCTCTGCTTTGTTTGTCACACATCTATCTTTCAGATCTCTTTTTTTCTTTCTGTCTCTTTCTGCTGTTGTTTTCTTTAATTTTAGTTCCTATGGAGGGACAAATAAATGATAAATTCATGTTCTAATAAATAGATGAATATTTTTAGGTAGACTTTTATACGACTGCTGCAAAAAATGCTAAACTACCTTTAAACTCTAAGAACAAAATATTATTAATCACAACTGTAAAACAAAACAAAACACCAATGTATTAAACACCAAGGAATTTAAATCAATAAATTGTTCTCTTTATTTGCCCTTTAGATGTCACATTAGGCTATATCTTGCACTGAGCTTTACTTTATCATTTTTGTTGCTCAGACCTGTTTTCTGAAAGCACATGCCATTGCAATCTGAATTGAAATATATGGTATTTACACCTGAGGTGTGGGGATTATTAGTTTAGTTTTCTTGTAAAAGCAGTGATTCATGGGCTGAAGAATTTGAGTTTCAAGAACGTTTTGCAATTTGTGAGAAATGTAGTATAGATGGCAGCTTTGCAACTTGAAATTCGTTTCTTATGTGTTGCATTTAAATCACCATTTGTTATATGAAGATAACAAGCTTAAATCCTTCTTAGGGGAAGGTGCCTTTCCTTTTCTCCAATGTCTAAAAAATTGCTTCTGCTGATCTTTGAAGCCAGACCTGAAAGCATTAGTTGAGAACATAAAAGCTGACCTTCGAGGAATGGGGAAGGCAAATGGACTCTCTCATTTTGGTGCTAATGGTATACTTCAGCAGAAAGAAAAAAAGCAGGAGTTAGAAAGATAAACGTTCTTCCTCTGACTAAGGAGAAAAGTGTAACCCTAAGATGTGGGGCATTGGTTCTCAAACTTTTATTTTCAGAATAAAAATTTCCTTGCGCCACGCCAAATATTTGTTGATAAGAAATACATTGGAAAGCAAAAATAAACAATTCCTAGCAGTGTTTGATTTATAACACAGAACACAACTACTTTATAATGTGATCATAGGACATCCAGAAAGTTTAAAACAATGCAGCTACCTAAGAACATTGAAACACCCTTTGAGAACCACTGGGGTAGGCAGGGTGTGCAGATTTTTAACCCACGTATGTACTTATTTTGTTCACAAAAATAGTTTTCTGATGCTCTGGAGTTTTGAGCATAATATATTTCTTTGTCCTATTTCCTCTAGTGTATGGTGTGAGCTTCATCTTGCATCATTTAAAATCTCAACACTGCCTATCAGTTAGCTTCTGCAAACTGCCATATTAATTGGCCCAACAATGGAAATAAACAGGCTAAGCAAAAAATGATACTGGAAGCAAATGCTGTTTCCATGCACATGCAAAATGTAGTTCATAATACTGAACCAACTGTTAATTGGAGCTGTGTCTATGAAATTATGTAGACAATATTCTTGCAAACGGATTTGGGTCCATGTGCATTTTTCCTACCTATGATGCATCCTTTCTAGCTTAATTAAATTGGCTCAGAAATTTTACCTGTGGTATGATTCTGTAACATTTAATCAATTGATTATTTGCTTAAACTGGAAAAATAAGAGGAGATATGGACTCAACAAACTGAAGAATTGTGTACATATTTTAAAACTGTACTTACCTTTTGATCCTGCAACTTGCACAACCCACGAGGATATCTTGCAATACTGTTCATGTAGTTTTCAGCCTTTTGCCACTCTTCATTCCACTTTTGGACCGTGTACTGAGGTTTGCAATTCATAATTCTTTCCAGGATGGCCTGATTCTCCTGGCTTACTTTTAGAAATTCTCGTTCTCGTCTTTCTCTGTTTAAGCTAAAGTGGGGAGGGTATTATATACTGTTGAAATAAAGATTCTATTCATAGCGTGGAGGGGAAATACACCTATAGATATTATTGGCAGCTACAATGCTTCATGTGCAGAAAAAAACGAAGATTGGTTCAGTCGAAAATACACAGACATAAATACTACACACACACACACACAGTACAGTACAGTACTAATATATTATGAGCAGCATATTATGGTTTGCCTTACCAAACCAATTTATAATAAGTAATTGAGTATATGTTTTATAAGAAAGATAGCATATATAGTACAATTTTTTCCACTACTGCTTGTGTCCCAGATGTTTGATATGAGATTGTTCCTTGCCTTAGGGAAATCTCTGGACAGCCAGCAACCAGCTCTGTGCCTATCCACAGTTGATTCCTTCCCTGAATCATATAGATATTGTGACACATCCCAATCATCACTTGAAATATGTTATTGGTTAATACACTTTTGTACTATTGGAGGTCTCAACAGGGAAAGATCCAAAATCTCAGTTTATTTTTATTTTTTAACTGTTTACAAATTTTAACTGTTTATAAATTTTGTGCACATGTAGGAGACCCTATGGATAGTATTAGGCTAGAACAACTTCTGTATTAGTCCCAGGTTAGTACTGAATCTAACCACCCCTTCGTTGATTCCCCTTCTCTACCAATACTTTTACCATCCTGCTCTGTTTTTGGACTATGCACATTTTTTAAAAACACACCTTTGTGGTTTTACAAGTTGTTTTTTTTAAAGCTTCGTAAAATGCTTACTGTCACTTTCTAACATTTTCTATGTTTGAAGACCCCTTCCTTTGGATGATTAAATTGTCAAAACTCCCCCCCCCAAAGGAATGGCAGCTGAAGTGGCCTTTACACAAACATTTGAAAGAAGGCATGCCTGTAAAACAGCCCTGAGCTTCTTGTTATTATACAGGTCATTAAAGGGTAAGTTATTAAGCGCCATGGTCAATGCTGTTAATGTAACTGGATAGCCTTATACCAGTTTGATTACAAGCCGTACCTTTTGGCCTCATACTCGTTTTTGTTGTCAATTCTTCCTTTGGTCCTCATGATACAAGACATCTTCTCTAGCAGCAAACAGTTCTCCCTCTCAATGATTGACAGGCGGTCCTTCTCCAGCTGAAAAGACAGGGGGATAATTAGGGAAACGAATTATGTTCCATACGTCCTCACTAACCAAGGACAGCTACAGCATTTGATTTCCCCACTCCCTTCATGCTTTTAATTTTGCATGCTGTGGAATATGACAGTAGAAATGCTATATTTCAGGATGAAATTCAAAAGTAGATGAGATCTGTACACACTTAGAACTTACTGAAATCGAGTCTTAAGTAATGCAGAAAACTTTTAAAGTTATCTGGGTTAATGAGGGGGAGGGAAAATAAAAATTGCATTTTTAAATCATACCAAAGACCCATCTGTGGCGATCACCCAAACTTAGGAATGGCATAGAAGGAGTTAAAAGGAATAACCAGTAAGAACCTTTAGGGGCGGAGTTATGTGGGCTATATAAACCCCTCCCGGGGGGGGGGGAAGGAAGGGGGTCTTTTGGGTCTTGTCTTTGGGTCTTGTCTTTTGTCAGGGTCTTGGTTTTTGTCTTGGGCTTGGGGGCTTGTTGTGGGTATTGAGAGGTTGGAAGGAGGGTGGCAAGGGAAGGAGTAGGAACAGGGGTGGGAGAAAACGTTGGGCACTGTTGTTAACAAGAACACAACCAAGAAAGAACTATTTATTCAGAAACCACATGCTTATGTACCAAACTTCAAATAAAACAGTTTTGTTCCAATATTCTCCTTGACTGAACTGAGTGAAGTAAATACCAGACAGACTGGTTGGTGGCAGCGGTTAATTAACAAAGTGGTGAGCGCAGGTATCAACGGACCGTTAAATGTCTGGGGGACCTGTGCAGGTTGAGTGAACCGCCACACCATCTCATTCATTATCCTGCTTCCAACAGTAGTCAGTGTATGCACAACTGTTATCTAGAGTCCCTCGGGTTGTTGTTTTTTACTCAGGCCTTTGGTAGTTAAGTTAGTCTATAGTGTGTTTCTCATCTTTTAATGGGGTGTCCTTATTGTGTTGTTCTATGAGCATTGTAGGAACTTTGTATTGTACATTCTTTTAAAGATTCTGGTTTTGAATTCATTTTACCTGTTCATATTTTATCTTATGTCACTCTGAGACCCTTTTTTGTATAAAACAACAACAACAATAAACTTCATTAAAAACTAAAAGCAGCAACATACCTTAAGTTTTCTTAACTTCAAATGGAGATGTCCATATGTTCGAGGAGTAGAGGTGTCCACCACAGGTTTGGTAGTCTGAATCTGCATTGGAAAACAAAACGCTCCTGGTTGTTAGTCTTTAAATGTGCCTATAGAATAGAAGGGAATTTCTTTAGTGATTTATGCGGCAAAGCCATTGTACACTATGCCCTCTCCCTAATCTTTGCTGATTGATTCTGTTATGACAGACCCCATAAGATGCACATAAGAACAGCTTGCTGAATCAGGCCAATGACCCATCTAGTCCAGCATCCTGTTCTCACAGTGGCCAACCAGATGTCTGTAGAAAAACCCAGAAGCAGAACCTGAGCACAAGAGCACTCTCTCTTCTTATGTTTTCCAGCATTCAGAAGCATTACTGTGGAGGCAGAGCATAGCAGACATGGCCATCGATAGCCATTTCTCCAGTCCTCTTTCAAAGCCACCCAATTGGTGGCCATGCCATCACTGTCTCCTGTGGAAGCAAGTTCCATAGTTTAACTATGTGCTCTGTGAATTCTTTCTTTTACCTGTCCCGAATCTTACAACATTCAGCTTCTTTGGCGGTCCATGAGTTGCTAGTGTTATGAGAGGGGTAGAAAAATGCCAAGTCCTACTTAACCATCTAGTCAGTAGGTGGGGGGGAATGTGTAGAAATTATAAACGATAGTGCAGTGCCAAAAACAAACAAACAGAAAGATTAACACAAATAAATGATAGCACCAGAGCAACCATATTTGACTACCCAGGGACCAGCATTCACCTCTGAAAAAAGAGGGAGATATTATTATCTAAATGCAAAAGCCATCCAAATTGAGCAAAGGAAAAGCCCTAAATCAAAAAGGTTAATTTTCACCTTGAGTGACAAACTCAATGACATATTTCCTTCTGTTTATATCAGTTTACAGCATACACACACACACGCACACGCACACATACAAAGAGTGATATCCAATGAGTTCATTGATTTCAGTGGGTCTGCTCTGAGTATGACAAATGTTGGCTATCACCCAGAAACTATAAACTCTAGAAAGCTAACATTTATCCAATGCTTAGTTCTCATGTAGGTTTTCTGACACTAATTAACCTTTGTGCGTGTGTGGCTGTATAATTTGTAACAGAAGAATAGTGGTGTGAGTTTTACTTTCCCCTGCTGACTCATAGCTTGGGGCAGCCCCCAGATCTATATTTGTGCAATAAAAAAACACCCACTGATAAAAAGCCATTGATAAATGCAACGCCTTTTCGTCACGGAAATTAAAGGAATGTAGGCAGTGGCCTACAGTGTTCGCGTGAAATGCTTATTAATTTTTCTTGGATGGAATGATTTTGAGATTGGACCATTTCTTTGTAAATAAATTCTTGGCATGGTAGCAATTCTTTGGTTTAAAGTGTGGAGGGGAGTCAAGAGGGAGCAATGTACAGTGCATACTAAAACAGCAAACTGAGCGGTGGCTAATTGTTATGTCCTTGGCAGAAATGCAAAGGCATTTCCTCTCAACAAGTTTGGCTTTGTGCACGAAGCAGCTTGCGATGTTATAAGAGCGCCACCACACTTACCTTTCTCTTGTGTTCTTCATACGTTGCTTTGTCCCACTTTTGCTGAAGGTATTTATTGCCACACGGCAAAATTGGCTGGTAGGATCGGTGCATCTTAAAACAACATGAAATATCTCTAAATCTGGACTACTTCAAAGAGAGTGCCTCATTGGCCAGAAGCTTCTTGAGCGAAGCTCTTAACAACTGTGGTGTGTTTGCAGCAGGTCATGTGGTGGTTGCTATGGCATCGCCGAGGCAAAAAGTGAATAGCTGGTGATAGCATTTTAAACAATATGTTTGGGAAGTAACAAGCAAGAACCAATAATCTAAGACTGCAATCTTGTACACACTTTTAAGGAAGTAAGCCCCACTGAAAACAATGTGACTTGCGTACTGAGAGTGTAGATATGTATAGGACTGAACTGTGAAACTAAGATTCCAAATGATATCCTTTTCAACACATTAATTTCTGGAACAATTACACTTATTTTTTCCCATTTCTGTGATCTTGGCTTAAAACATCAACAATTAAAGAAAAGCAATTACTCCAATAGTAATACCTTTATAGCATTGCAGGCAAGTATAGATTTGCACAAAAGTAGTATATCAAAGTCCAAGGCACATAATGAAATGTGCCCTCTGTCATTTGTTAAAAATGGTTCGCTGCTAAAGAATATATTGCACATTATTATGTGGAAAACACTCCCAGGTAGGTAGGAAATAATGAGAAGCAGCCTGTAGGATCATTGTGTGTGACAATCCCACATATATGGGATCTTTGTTGCATATGTGCACGGGCGGCCACTGCCAACTAGCACATGCACATACACTGAGAAACTCACATAATTGTCACACGCATCTGCATTGCATATAGAAAGCTTGCAACGTGTGTGTTGTGCAACTACAACATTTAATTATATATTAGAAACCTTTATATCCTATTTAAGGATGACATCAGAAAAGTCCAGCATCCTGTTCTCACACTGTCCAACCAGATGCCAATGAAAAATTCACACGCAGGAGCTGAGTGCAAAGGCACTCTCCCCAGTTCTGATTCCCAGCAAGTGATATACAGGGACATACTGGCTCCAATGGTAGAGCATATCCATCATGGTTAGTAAGCCACTGGTAGCCTTAACGCCCAGGAATTGTGATTACTTTTTAATGGTCCCAGAGTATCAGAAGCTACTAGGGCTAAGACCGGTCGGGAACCCTTGTGTTTTGATACAGCTGCTTCACGTGTTTCAGTTTGCTACCAGAGTTGCAGTTTAGGATATCCCTAGGTAGCTAGGGATGAACGGCACCCTGCATGATTCTGCCAGATTCTGCCAAAAAATTGTTAGATAGTGCCAGGTTTCACTTTGGAACTGATGTTGATGTATCGAATTCCAGCCTTGGCTCCACCTTCAACCCACCCAATTCCTCCGGGCTCCATCCCTGATCTCCCAGATTCTTTTCTGCGCTAGCTTTCACCCCACACTGCAGGACTGTATTTCTACCCTGCCTTAGTTCTGGCCCCACACAGAGCTATCCGCAGCCATGTGTCTTTTGTTTATTTATTGACTCTGCCCGCTGGAATGGGAATACTTTGTACAAAGGGGAAAGAGATTAAGTGCCTGCCAGGAACACTAAGCTAGGTGCTTTCTCTCTCTTGCTCTTTCCGTCGCTTTAAATTCTCAGAACATTGCTGTGCGGTTTGATGTGGAGAACTGCTGAACATCAGGCAATGCAGTGCATGCATTTATAGCAAAACTTTACACCAGAGCTTTTCCATTGCATTTAATGGCATTCCACAGCTGAAAGGCTGAATTCACAATTCACGCGCTCATAATCGTGTTAAAATCCTCCGGACTGGAACCTAACACATTGTATTTTGCAGGATTAGAGGCACTGAAAGAGTATGGAAAACAGCTCCCACCCATCAAAAAAAGAAATGTTGTGCAGACACACATAACAGGTCTTCTACATTTGTGGATGATATTCCTAGTCTAATTGATGTACAATTGGCAGAGAAGGAAAAGCATCATTCACAAGCCATCTTTATACCAACTTTACCTCAGAACCATTGTATTAAATGGCATAATTTTAAAAGGCAGGCAGTTTACAAGTTCATGGGTTAGCTCTGGCTTCTGATTGAGGCTATTGGTGCTCCTACCAAATTTTAAATAAGACGTGATAAAAGGTTTAATCCAAGGTTTTATTTATAAGGAAAACAAAGTTGTTTAATAATAATAATAATAATTTATTATTTATACCCCGCCCATCTGGCTGGGTCTCCCCAGCCACTCTGGGTGGCGTCCAACAAATACCAAAATACAATACAAAGTCACAAATTAAAAACAAATTCCCTGTTTAGGGAAGTTTTTAATTTGTGACTCTGTATTGTATTTTGATATTTGTTGGAGGCCGCCCAGAGTGGCTGGGGAGACCCGGCCAGATGGGCGGGGTATAAATAATAAATTATTATTATTATTATTATTATTATTATTATTATTATTATTATTATAAAACTTCCCTAAACAGGGCTGCCTTCAGGTTTTTTCTAAATGACAGGTAGTTGTTTATCTCTCTGACCCCTGTTTCCAAGTCTGAGGTGTAAAATATATCTTATATCGTATTTCTTGCATGTCTAACTGCTATCCCACCTGGTGCTGTTTTTAGTAGACATTACTGACACCCAAGTGGATCTGATTTGATTCAACTTTGCCTGCTTGGGTTCTTGGGGTGGCGCACAGGTTGGAAGGGTGTGTGTGCAGTTTGTATTCATCCATAGAAATGCCACAATCCTCACTAGGAAACCAACCTGTCTGGGAACCAGATGTGAATCTCCACTTGCTGTTGTGCCGGAAGGACATTTTATTGGTGTACTGTCAATCCTGTGGTTTTGGAGAACCCTTGAACAATAATCCCGGGAGTCTTAAATGTAGAAGCTGAGTCCACCTTATCTGGTCTGGCTCTGGACTTCATGGCCATCAAGACAACTCTGGATCTGCCTCAATGCATCACGGGTCAAACATATATTGCAGGTCATACTCTCAATTAGTCTTCAGTACAGAGCAGATTGGGAGTGATCTAGTGGCGAGAAGATGAGTGTCACCCCACTGTCATAGACAGATCACTCCCAGGTAAGATTAGGGTTGGCTGTGACTGAGTCTACAGGAGTAGGGGGACGGTTTTTGTTATGCAAGGGAGGGCCTTCCTGGTGGTGGTGCCCCAGTTCCTCCTGGGGAGGTGCGCTTTCCTCCATGTTAAAAACTTTTTGGTGTCAACTGAAGATCCATGTGTTTGTATGAACTATTGGGACATAAATAGAACTAACAATTTTAGCATCACTGTCTGCTGAACTATACTGTATTCTTCATTTTCTAAATATGTATTTTAGAAGTTTTAATAGTTTTGTGATGGTTGTATTTTGGAGTGTTGTGACTTCTATGGAAGGAAGTGCAGTACAGAAATATAATTCATGGTGACAATGATGTTACACCTCTTTTTTATTTTACATGTAATATGTAAATGTAGACCGTTATTGTTGTTGTTGTTGTTTAGTCGTTTAGTCATGTCCAACTCTTCGTGACCCCATGGACCAAAGCACGCCAGGCACTCCTGTCTTCCACTGCCTCCTACAGTTTGGTCAGACTCATGTTGGTAGCTTCGAGAACACTGTCCAACCATATTGTCCTCTGTCGTCCCCTTCTCCTTGTGCCCTCCATCTTTCCCAACATCAGGGTCTTTTCCAGGGAGCCTTCTCATGAGGTGGCCAAAGTATTGGAGCCTCAACTTCAGGATCTGTCCTTCCAGTGAGCACTCAGGGCTGATTTCTTTGAGAATGGATAGGTTTGATCTTCTTGCAGTCCATGGGACTCTCAAGAGTCTCCTCCAGCACCATAATTCAAAAGCATCAATTCTTTGGTGATCAGCCTTCTTTATGGTCCAGCTCTCACTTCCATACATTACTACTGGGAAAACCATAGCTTTAACTATATGGACCTTTGTCGGCAAGGTGATGTCTGTGCTTTTTAAGATGCTGTCTAGGTTTGTCATTGTATGTCATCCTATACCTGAGTGCAAGTGTCCCACAGTTAGAAACCCATTCCTGCTAGAGGGTGGCATCTTCATTGTGCAATCTGACTACCCACAAGTGGTTCAGCTTGGGCAGCAAAATATACTTTCGTTCCACAAAACATTGTTGGTAGAACATAGTAGCCCAAGACAATACAGAAATTGGCTATTCCTGATTTGACTCCTGGTGATAAACAGGAGAATATTAGTAGTGATTATCTCTTAACTGGTTTAAGCTTCAGCAGAAGCTGCAGCAAATACAGACACAGAATTAATCCAAAGCAGACCTCCTTATCCAAGCAGTATGTTGACAGACTTCATCTGCAAGATTCTGGTAAGCTCCCAAAATTGTTCACAGCATTCCAAATGAGACCATGCCAGTCCCAAGGTACTACTATTGCTTACTGAGTCACAGGAACGATGCCTATACAACCTAAAAATACCATTAGCTATCTGTACCGTAACAGCACATTGTTGTTGCATACCCATCTTCTGCCCATTTTGCTATAGTATACAGTACAGCAGAGTCGCAAATGCCATGGGTTTCATTCTGTCTCATTTTGTGAATGAGTAGACTGTGTTAAATCATTAAAATATTAGGCGATGAAGCTGTATTGGGTGACATGATAGCTTCGTCAGGGATGTGATTGGTTTGCTTTGGTGATGGGCCTTTGACAGCACCTAGGCATCACTTCATATTACATTTATTCAAGTGGTGAACATGCACATACAAACTCAGCCCAAATCTTCAGTGTGCTGGCTTTACAGTGCTGGATGTGCAAGCACAGTCAGTGCTGTGATACTCTCTGCATATAATAATACAGCCCATGTTTATACCACTTATCCTTGTTTTCTGATAATGAGAAAACTATTCCTGCATCGGCAGATGAGTATTACTTTGTTTGCGCTGCATGCAAAATGATACTGTTGTGCTTATCCCTGTGTTTGCTCTTAACGTTTGTGTTTCATTCATAGGAGGCTAACTATATTTTGGACTGAAACATATTTGAGATTTCACCATTTCCAGCAGGTGGTAGAAATCTAGGTAGAAATGGCTTGCTTATCTATTTATATAGCAATATTGTGCAATGTGACTTGTTTTATCCACAGTGATTAGACTGCATAATTGACACAGATTGGCAACAGCTGTAATTTATCTTTGTAACATGCAATTATCGTCCTAGGAATCAGAGAAAGCATGGAATTAAAGAACAACCCTAAAGAAAACAAATTCATTATATTAGGGGCTGTGCCCCTGCTCGCTTTGCTTGCTGTCTCCATCTACTCCTGCCAACCCCCCTCTCAAAACCACCCACCCCTCCCTTTGTACCTAGCCAAAGCCACTCCCCTCCTCCCTTCATTCCACACCAAAGCTAGTACTTTTTCCAGTCACTGTTCCTACAAAGCATATAAACTGCGTCATAGAAAGGGATAGGGAGAAATATAGCTCAGTTTGCATACCTCCCTAATTCACACTCCTTGAAATGATGTGTGAACTGAAACACAAGATATCCTTAGTAATCCAAACTTCTCTGAATTTTGCAGTGCATTTCTCCACCCAATTAATGTGTACAAAAATGTATGCACAGGGGTAAAGTGTGCACAAAAATCCATGTTGGATGTTTTATTCTGTTTTTCCTATTCTGCTGGGAGCCGCCCAGAGTGCGTGCAGAAACTCAGCCAGATGGGTGGGGTATTGTTATTATTGTTGTTATTGTTATTGTTATTAATATAGTTGTACCTTGGAAGTCAAACGGAATCCATTCTGGAAGTCCATTCAACTTCGAAAACATTTGGAAACCAAAGTGCGGCTTCTGATTGGCTGCAGGAAGCTCCTGCAGCCAACTGGAAGCTGCAAAAGCCCCATCGGACGTTCGGCTTCCAAAAATAATTCGCAAACCGGAACAGTCACTTCTGTGTTTGCAGCGTTTGGGAGCCAAAATGTTTGAGAACTAAGCTGTTTGAAAACCAAGGTACAACTGTAATAATGATGATGGTGATGGTGATGATGGTGAAGAAGAAGAGTTTGGATTTGATATCCCGCTTTATACCCAAAGGAGTCTCAAAGGAGTCTCAAAGCGGCTAACATTCTCCTTTCAAAAACATGTATATTAGGCAAAATTGCATTTAACAACATATACCTTGACTGGCCAGCTAAACCAGGCAAGGGTAGCCTATGGATCTCAAACCCTCAGTGAGTTAGGGACTTCCTCTGCATTCAAAGACTGCCTCCGACAGACTGAGCAGATGAAACCAATAGTGGATCAAACTGTCAAGAAGTGTTTTCTGCATGGGCTGTAGAGGGAAGTGAGGGGCAGATGGGGTTTGTCAACCTGGGAATGCAGCCCATCTAGGAGAAGGAAAACTCTGATCCTAAACCTCCACTACCTTCCAGGATATCTTTGGGAGAAGAAAAGGCTAAGGAGTAAACCCTACACAAATCCAGAGTGGAGTACCTAAGACGGCTGGATGGTGCCTTGTACGCCAAGCAACTGCAGCCAAGCTGGTGCCAAATGCATTGCTTTGGACCACATCAGAGCAGGGTCTTGTCGACTGGGCAGCCCAGGACCTCCATATTGTACCTGGAGGCGCACTCCCATTTTCTCTCAAGACAGATGGATGCCAACAATATATATAAAGAAAGCTACACTAAAATACTGACAAATTTTAATGGGGACCTTTTTTTTTTTTAATGCAAACTCATGTGGAAATGCAGAAATAATATTGGAGAAACCAGAAACTCTACCTCTGCTATACTTCCAGATTTGACATTCAAAACAGATTTACATCTAACCAGAAGAGGGCGTAGACACACTGCCTCCCGGATAGATGTATGAATCCTTTCTGAGGCAGGAAACAGTACAGTATCCGTGTTTCCTTTCAGCATAGGAATACTTAAAAAAATAAATTAATTATACTGTTGCTCCATGTTCTTGAAGAATATGTTTGGAGTATCTCCTTCTGGCAACTACATTGAAAATGTTATATCTAAGAAATGTTGATATGTTCAGCTATGTACACAGTGTTATGTGCTGTGTTCTCGTTAGTTGTTTCCATTATGTTAAAGTTAGGTAATTAGAAAATCTCCTAACTCTACTTCCTCTCAAGGGAAACCTCTCATCTAGATCACTGAAAGGAAGTGATTTCCTTGCCTGGCAGAAATGAGTCACAGAAAACGACCTTCTGTGTAAGTCTAATTGTGGCTTAATTTAGATTTCAGAACCCTCTGCAGTGTTATAATATGGATACATGTAGTTCTGAATGCAGAGCCACCGTGAAAGTTGGCCTCGATCCTGAAACTGTATAAATCCAGCAGAATTAAGAACAGAATTGTTTATAGGATACTGAAGTCAGGAAAGGAGATATTCTTTTTAGGTTCTTGTTTGAGAGAGCTACACACAGCAAAATTATATGGGGAGGGAGGGTGCCCTTAATTAAGTCCCACCACTGATTATACATGTATATTCCTGCTTCAAAACTAGGAACCATTTTTAATACAAACCTTTGGAACCGCATTGGAATTCAGTGGACAGCAGGATTTGCTGTCAAACAGAACTGCACTATGCATAGCACGGACTCTTGAAAGCACTGGGTTGTTCTGCCATATTTATGATATTTATATCCCACTCTCCAGACAGAGGTCTCCCCCAGAGCAATTAAAAAGCAGCAGGAGGTCAAAATGGAACAAGATAGACTAAAAATCAAATAAAAGCTTTGTGAAATAAACGGTGAATTAAAAAGGTAATTAAAACAAAACAAAACACCCCAAAAGGCTCAGCACTAGGCAAACCTCTTTGGAGAAACCACTCTATAGTCAGGATACCACAACTGTGAAGGCCCTATCTTTAGTCACCAGCATCTTTCCTCTGAGAGTAAGTGGGGGGGGGGTTGAAGAAGGAAGATCTTAGTAACTGGGCAGGGAAAAGTAGCCAGCCCCCTCAGACACTATAAATCTTAAGAGCTTTAAAAGGTAAGATCTGGAGACTTGTGTTCATTTCCGAAATCAGTACAGTTGTACTAAGGTTGATGAGGAAAGTTTCTTTTGCTCACTTTAGCCATGCATTTTGAATATTCCAAACTGTCTTCAAAAGCATCCACAGGAAAAAAAAAACCCTGAGTATTACCAGCACGTGAATAATTGTATTCAAGAGATCTCTGTCCTAAAGAGGCCAGTTTGCATTGCCAGCCTGTGCTGGCGAAAGGTGTGCCAGAGGGGATACTTGGGCATCTAAAGATATAATTGGACAAGGGGCCTCTGCCCCCAGCTCACTCCACTTCGAACCCCCCTGCCATCCCCCCATTAATTCCCTAGAGCTTCCCTTCCCACCCCAGGCAACTACTACACCCCCTTTTCACCTTCCAAACCCTATTTCTGAAGCCACTTCTCTCGTCTGTGCTGCAGCCCTGCTTTGAACCTGTTTCCATCTTCACCCCCATGTCCTTGCCTCCCTTCCTTTTGTGCAACCCCCTTACACTCGGACCACCCCATTAGTTCTGTATCTTCCTCCTCCCACACGTTGCAACTACTAAGTACCTTTTCACTATCTGTCCAGTTGCAAAGTCACCATCTTCTGTTATTCTGCCCCTTTTGTATTCCATCTTTCTTCATCCTTCTCCCCCCCCCCCCCCAAGATCTCACTTTTAGCTGCGGATTTTATTATGTTTGGATGTGCACAGGAATTCTGAGGACAACCCTACCTGTTTCTGCAGCACCTTTTCTCTCTCTCTTTCTATTGTTTCTCTCTGCCACCTCGCTCTCTCCCTCCCCTTCTTCAGTAAACTTATAATCGTCAGATAACCTGAACTTTTCAATTAATGAAACCATTCACAAAATCTGTAAACTCCAGCAGTGGCCTATTACCAATACTGTATATGCAAAAATGTTTTTTGCACTCCATCCCAGTTGTTACAGTATATATAACAAATTCTCATGCACCCCCTAGAGTGCCTCCTCTCTGCCCCCTTAACAAAACACTGGCTTAGGAATTTGCGTTCTCTTAAGTGTACTTAAGGAATCCAGTCCTTGAATCTAATTTCTTGGTGCTACTCCGAGAATCAGAAAGCTACAGCAAACACAGTCTAAGGGATGCAAACATTCCACAGCAACCAAATCACCTCGACTGACATAGAGAAAAATAATATGAATGATCACAATGTCATAGAATTCTAGGAGGAATCTCAGCTAGATCATACATGCCAGTTGGCTATCCAACCTCTGCTTAAAAAAAGAAAGATAATATGCATTCTTTTAGGGTAACAACTTGTGCAATTTATGTCCCTCTCTCCTCTTGTGTTGTTCTTGAGTGACTAGATGAGGATATTGGGTGCTTCACAGCCAACATAACAGGTCCCCAGCTTGTGCAGTGATCTTCCACACACCTGCTATGTAACTGGGGCAAGCCCAGGGCCACTGTGTACTGTGTAGCCTGCATAACCAAACAAACAACTTCAGTGAGAGTTTTGCAAGCACCACATATTACCTTGGACCTGGTTTTTAAATGAACTTTTTGAAAAGGCACTGATGTGCTCAGCTGATTGGGACTGTGTGTTGCAAGCAGAGGCGTCGGGAGCCTCTTGGGTGCCCAGGGTGGCATTGCCGTGCAGAGCCCCCCCCCCCCGGGATGGGGCGTCCTGACGCATGCGTTGTGACGTCACGACAAACTGTCCATCCCGTCGGCGCTGCTGCCTCAGCGGCAACCCGCCGAGGGAGCACCGGCTCCTGGGGCTTCCCCGTCTGTGCAGGGCAACCCCACGAGCCGCCGATCACGCGGGGCAACCTCATAGTGGCACTGGCAGGCGGACCCCGGATGGGCGGCGAGGCGGAGCGGCTTTGCTCCGTGGCTTGCTTGGGGCCCACCGGCAGGGCGGGGCTGGCCCAAGTGTCACCCCCCCCTCTCCTGGAACCCAGGACGGACTGCCCCCACTGCCCCCCCTCACGATGTCCGTGGTTGCAAGCTCCAAGGGGCACAAGGGAGAATTGGGGTGTTATTTCAATGCCGGATTAACAACTCCAGCACGTTTTCAGATATAATATCTGAGCCTGTACCTCCCTTAACTGATATATCTTGAATCTTGCACCATGACATAGAATTCATTCTCACTATGCTCCGTGGCTGAATTTCTTGTTGCTAGTTAAAAATAAATAAATTAAGGGTATGCCTGCATTAGTGTTCCTTGTTGTAGTACCTAAGAGGTTGCTTCTTATAGTTCCAGTACACTTTGTTCCTAGGCACTTCCTGCTTTCTTGAATACTAGGTTCCTTTTGGGGCAAGCAAAGGATACGTTTTTATTTCTAATGTTTATGTCCTTCTGCAAATCTTAACAACACACTTTTTTCTGAATAATTATAACCCCCTAGTTCCTCTGTGAATTTTTCACAGCTAACTTTCCCATGATTTTTTATCTTTCCCTGGGTAGTTTGGATTGTTTGGTACTTTGGTTGGAAAGGGAAACTTGCATATTACACAGCCACACAAGCCTATGTTTAGCACTGGGTGCACACTAACAGAGAGCCACAGCTAATCCTAGCTGAACGTACCAATACAAATTTTGTTTTCTCGTGCACTTGGCAATGACAAAGCATCAACAGCATGCTGCTTTTCACTATCAGTACCATCATTACAGTACTCTGCTATTTGGGTGACCAATGTTGCTTTGCTGGGAGCAATATCCTTAAACTTAACACCAATCCTCTGTCAGGAACAAGTCAGTAGTAAAATACACTGTGCAAGTTGGAGTGAACTGTTAGCAAGAACCCGATCTGCACAGACTTGGCAGAGTGTCAGACCAAATGAGTACAGCAGCTCACCCCTAGTAGGTCTTGCCCATGGATCAGTTGCAGTGGCTGAAAGTCCCTGCCTCCCCACAGCTCTCGAAGTACCCTCCTCTCCAGGGTTTCCCCCCTCAAGCAATCGGAGACTGCACCTGTGGGAAGCTAACTTCTCCTCTGCACTTTTTGTGCCTCTTTTGGAGATCTTCTAGATGCAAAATTTGCCAGTGGCAAAGTAAGGAACTCCAGCCAGCTGGTGGTAGCAGGGAGGCTGCAGCAGCAAATGGGGTGCATTAAAAGAGGGAACCCCAACAGGTGGCAGCAGAGAATGGTTTCTGTGGCTCTGCAGCTACAAACCAATAGGAATTGCCAAGCCAGTTTTAAGATAGTTCTAAGTTTTTCCTCCTAGGTGCATTTCCACAGTAGTAATTTTAGCCAGTACTGTACTGGTTCAGCCTGTGAAGCTTAGCAATCCCTTGAGTGAAGCCTTTCTACAGACCAGTTCAGCCCTTCAATCTTTCATTCACAAGCAGAAAGCACCCTGCTCTCCTTGGGCAGATATGTGAACCCTGCTTTGCAGAGGCAGCTTGAGCCAGCCTCAGCACTCATTTTGACTGACAAGGGGAAACAAGTGGCACCCTTCTGTTTGTTAAACTTATTCCAACCATTTACATCAAAGCACAGGGTGCGACTCTACCCATCATGCTCAGTCAGCGGAGCATAGCACTCTTAATCTCAGGGTCGTGGGTTCGAGCCCCACGTTGGGAGAAAGATTCCTGCATTGCAGGGGTTACATTAGATGACCCTCCACAATTCTATGATTCTCTGCCAGGGTTCCGACACTACGTTTTCCCTGCACTTCCCGCTTCCACCACTCGATGGAGTGTGCTGTTCCCTCCCCCCTCCCCGCCGCCGCCGCCCACAACATTCTACTGCTTTTGCACACTGTTGCTAGGATATTCTGGCATCAGGCTGCTCCGGATGACCGGAGCTCAGTGGCAAAATCGAATCACTGGGCCCATCCCATGCACAGAATTCTAGAATCGCAGAGTTGGAAGGGACCCCGACTCCCCGAGGGACATCTCGTTCAATCCCCTACAATGTAATCCCTCTCTCTCTCTCTCTCTCTCTCTCTTTAGTTGGTCTCTAAGGTGCTACTGGAAGGAATTTTTTTATTTTGTTTTGACTATGGCAGACCAACACGGCTACCTACCTGTAACACACACACTCTCTGTAATATATATGTTGCAGAATGGGGGGGGGGGGAGAGAGAGGACAGACAGACCCCTTTTCCCAAGTACCTGTACTACTGACTCACAGCCCGCGAACCGTCCTGTGGAAGTGCGGGGTAGTGGGTAGGGGCAAAGAACCTTCCAAGCATAGGAGCCGAAGTCCCTTCGTCCGTCCCCGTCCCACATAAAATATTTGAGGGGGCTGGGACGGACCCCCCCCCCAAAAAAAGCTGATGAGCATTGCTATTCAGACTGTGCGCGTGCACTCCTGCTTCCAAGGGGTTTTCAAGGAAACACAGACGACCCCGATCCTCCTTGGGCAGCCTTTTACTCGCGAGAGGCACGCCGCTCAGGTTTCAAGCGGGAGGCGATAAAGCAAAAAAAAAAATCTGGCTGCGGGCCATTTATTTGACTACTTTCCCCTCTCTCTCCCCCCCTCCACCACCACGCCTTCCTCCTTCAGCTCCCGATTTGGGCGGCTGCACTGAAGCAGGGGCACTACAGAAGTTAAAGCTGCAGGACGCCCCCCCCCCCGCCTCCGCCCGAGCACCCCCCCCCCTCCACCCACCAAGCTCTCTCTCTCTCTCTCTCCCTCCAGCTGTTTGGTTTTGCGCTACAAATCTCTCCCCGCGTTTCTCATTCTTTTCCCCCAATAGGGAGCGGCCCGCCCGGGCTGGACCAATGGAGGGCGCCGCACAGCCTGCCCCCCCCCTCAGCCAATGGGAGGGCGGCCGTGGGGGCGGCCGCTGCCGGAGCCGTGTGTTCTGCTCTTGCGAAGTGGAGCGCGAGGGTGGGGGCTGCCCAGTGCGCGCGCGCTCCCTCCCTCTCCCTCCCTCCCTCCCTCTTTCCCCGGGTCCCGCTTCAGACCGCGCATTGTATCTCTCGGCGCGCTGCAGTCGCGGGGCTAAGAAGGCAGCCCGACCCGAAGGCAGCCGAGCCAGCCGGCCTCTTTCCCGGCGGCGGGGGAGCTTTTTGCAAGAAAGAAGAAGAAGCCATGGCGGTGGAAGAAGAGGGGCTGCGGGTGTTCCAGAGCGTCAGGATTAAAATAGGTACCGGGCTCGGAGGGAGAAGAAGGAGAAAGGGAGGCGGGAGAGAGTAACAAAGGGAAGAACGGGAGCTGGGTGCTCCTTCCAAGCCGAGCAGGGGCTCCCCCCCCCCCCGCAGCTCCCGAGGAGCGGCTGCAGCCCGGTTGGGACGGGCAGGGGCGCCCCGTCGGCTGCCTGGGCTCCCCCACCAGCACCGGCCCGTCGCTCGCTCTTATCCGGCCCTCGTTCGTTTCTTCCCGTGCAACCCGTCCCTGAGGAGAAACGACGGTTCCTCCTCAGGAAAGGGTGATGAATGGCGTGAGTGGCTTGGGTGTGTGTTGGAGAGGGGCCCCTGAAGTTTATAGGGTGAATGGGGGGGGGGGATGCTGGCATAGGAGAGAGGCGGGCGAGGATGCTAAGGAGCGGAAGAAGGGATGGCAGTAACTGTAAAAAAGAAGAAGTGTGGTTGCGGTTACGGGGGTGGGGTGGGGTTGTCGCCGCTTGTCAACTCGCAAGATGTAAAGGCAAGTGGCTCGCGCCCAGTTTGCAGTTGGGAATTGCTTTGCTGGGTCTTTCTAGTCGTGCATGTGGTTCGTGCTCTTGCAGAAGCTCGGAGGTCGGTTTGCCACTCTAAAATGCCGTTTAATTAACATGTGGGGCGGGATTGCCAAGTACGGCAGTGGCATGCTCAAGTCTGTGGGGTGTTCTTGCTTGCCAATGGGTGTACACAGTTAATTTCAGTCCCTCTCTTCCCAACTCCGTTTATTCTATTTCTGATGACCGACTAGTTTATGCCTACTGTAGCTATATGGATATCTCCTCTTTTTGGTACTCTTCTTAACTGTCACTTACTGTGTTTATTTCCCCCCCCCTTGGGTTTCTGTTGTGCCAATGTCATCCCACTGCTGCTTAGTAGCTTCCTGTTGGCATTCCTGCATCCTATATGCTCAAGAGGCGACCCATCTTCTTGCCATTTCCTGTTGGCACAGTGTGATATGGTGAAATGTCAATTTTGGTTCCTCTTTGTTACCACTGTCACTCATGAGTCTTAAAGTCATTGTAGTTGTGCAGGGGGGGGAGCGGGTTGAGTCCCCTCCTCAAAAAACAAAAGTCTGTGTCATTTACACTGCAGTCCTATACACTGTATGTCTATTCAGTTCTTTGGGGCTTACAGCCATGTAAATCAGATGTATAGGATTGCTGCCACAATATAATTTTCATTATTATTTGTTGTATTTTGCACTTGGTTGTCCGTTACACTGTTTTTCACGCTTTTTTCGGAGTGCCCTCTGGTGATGGCCATTCTGATATTCACCTGCAAAGTCTTTATCAAATGTCTGACAAAGCTTGGACAAAGCAACATAAATCCCTTGTATCCGTCTTAAAATATAGATGGTGGTTTCTTCATATAAGAATACTTTGAGCACAAACCTATCTGCTTCAGTTTCTGGCACATCTTTGACAGCTGTGGTTGAAAGAAACATCTCTCTCTCCTCTCCTCATCTAGATGAACAGAGTTTGTGTCATATATCCCTGGATAGCTCTTTATTGTGCTTAGTTCTTTTGTTTGTTTGTTTGTTATTATATTTCCCGCTTTCCTTCATTAAATTCAAGGGCTGCCATATTCCCAAAGGTCAAAATCCTGACAGAGTTGTTGAGTTTTTGTTTTTTTTTGGAGGGGGGGGAGGCTTTTCTTTCAAAACCCGGAGGTATGACAAACCTAGGCATACATGGTTCTCCTCCACATTTTTTCAACACAGCAACCCTATGAGGTAGGTTAGGCTGAGAGAATGTGACCAGTCTCATGGCTGAGTAGGGATTTGAACTCTGGTCTTCCAGGTGCTAGTCCAATACTTTTAACTAATAGTAAGGGCCAGTGGCCAGGAATGGTAGGAGTCATCAGCATCTCAAGGGTTGTACTGTATGTAGTTTTGTCACAGAGCTGTCCCTGCCTGAAATGCATACACCTCCCCCCCCAAAAAAATCTCCTTATATCAAACTTTTGCAATTTTTTTGTAGTGCTTTAAACCTGCTTTAGCTGACTACAGTAGGTCAGGGGGGGAAATAAAGTGTTACATGTGTAGTACCAATTCTACAGTATTGGCTGTAATTCTCCGAAACTTCCAGCTGTTCACAGCCAAGTTGGTTTGAATGGTATGCGGTGCACATATACAAATAATACTGGTGGACCAGTTTTGTGCTTAACGTACTGAACGGATCCTGGGAAAGTGTACATAAAATGACTAGTGGTAAACATAATAAAGATTTCCTGTATTCCAAGCTGCCAATGCTTCAGTCTGCTATTGACAATTCACAGCAAGCAGTTGCTCTGTGGGTTTCACAGAAGGTAGTTTTAATTTGTTTGAGAGATGTGCTATTATTTTGACTGTTGAATGACTTCCAGACCACATCATTAGAAAGTAAGTGACAGATGTCGCTGTTGTAGATTAAAACTCTCTCTGGTATTATTTTGACTGACCTGGGTTACAGGGCAAGTGCTATACCCTTAACAAATTAAATCCAGTGGGAGGGCTCTATTCTGCTACCCCCCCCTCCGTTTTGCAGAAAGCTTGGCTTGTTGATGCATGTAAAAGCAAATTCACGCCCATAATATAATGCAAATCCGGGAGGGAAACTTACCCCGGTTTGGAAAAAAGATGATGTGAGAGCTTTCGCCAGAGTACTTTGATTCAGCATATGTTGTTTTGTAAAAATGCCATTTAAATACATTGGAAGTAGTCTGTGCAAGGCTGTTAAACCCATGCCTTTCAGAATGTTGATGAACCAGTATTGCCTTCTGGTTCCACAAATGAAAGAAGACCTCGTCATAGTGATCACTTTGGGTTGGTGAGCCTGTTCGTAAAGAACTGTTGCAGAGAAAAAGCAACACAAACTTGTTAAAAATTAAAGCGTTGGCTGATGAAGAATGAGAACTATCATTTTTTTTATCGGAGCAATGACTATATTGTCAGATGCTTATGGTTATAATATCCCAGTCCCACAATTCCAGGAGCAGCGGGGGAAGGAGTATTTCTTAAAACATGTGCACATGCCTACATTCTCAGTTCATGTGTCCTCCCCCAGGTTCCTTCAGAAGTAATTTTACTTAATGGGGGATGGGACACCAGTGGCCACCCAGATGCTGCTGGACTAAAACTGCTATTATCCCTAGCCATTAGCCTTTTTTGTTTTGTTTTGTGGTTTGACCATCAGTGTTAGAAACTTAGATATATACCGGTAAGCTAGGTGCCAAATGGATCCTTGAACCAAAGTTACAGTCCCCAAAATGGAATGTCTAGTTGCCATTTTGGGGCAAGACGGCTCTAAGGTCTTATTTTTCAAAAGATGGACTCACTGTGATTGATTCTTTTTTATATATATAATAATTTTTATTGAGTTTACACTATTTTCACCATAATCCCAATCCATTAGAATCATAACATCACCTATAGCCTTGCTCAAACTGAGCCTCGACTCCCTCCCCCCACTCCTTGGCTTTCATAAATATTCACTTACAACTTAGCATTTATGTATCAACCTATTTACCTTCTTTCATGCTTATAAAATTTAACTTGATAATTGTAAAGAGGTTCCGAAAGTTAACATTACAAAATATTTTAACTCAAACCTGCAACGTTTTCAAATGTTTACAACGTTCTCTCATATATTGTATAAATTTACTCCAGTACTTTTCAAACAGCTTGTTGCGCTGGTTTTGGATCTTCCCCGTCAGCTTAGCCAGTTCTGCATATTCCATCATTTTAGTCTGCCATTCTTCCTATGCTGGAAGTTCCTGCTGCTTCCATTTCTGGGCTAAAAGTATCCTCATGGCTGTGGTAGCATACATAAATAAATTTATATCTTTTTTTGGAATTCTTCTCCAAAAAACGCCTCTTGTTTTTTGATAAAGGTATTTTAAAAAACCTTTTTCAGTTCATTGTATATCATATCCCAGTAGGCTTTAACCTTAGTACAGTACAAGTCCACCACATGTGGAAGAAATTCCCCTCCTTTTACTTACATTTCCAACATTCCTTGTCTTGATTTCTATACATTTTAGCAAGATTAGACAGTGTCCAATACCACCTATATATCATCTTCATTAAATTTTCCTTAAGTGTCATACATGCAATAAATTTAATTGTTTTCGTCCACAATTTCCCCCACATTTCAAAGTCAATATTGTGACCCAAATCTTGAGCCCATTTAATCATAACCGTCTTTACTTCTTCATCCTTTGTATGCCATTCCAGTAATAACTTACCCGTTCTCGACAATGTTTTCCTTTTACTATCTAACAACTCAGTCTCTATTTTTGGTTTAGTATTACCAAAGCCATCACTGTGATTGATTCTTAGTTAAACATCTGCCTAGTTCAGATGACAACCTTGAGCTTGGTTAAGAACTTCGAGAACTTAAAAAGAAGAAAAATCACTTGATCCAGGGAAAGTCCACATATACTGGCCGATTCCCACCTCTTTTTCTTAATGGTGACTGCTCCTGCTCAGGCTGCACAGAAAAAGCAATTTGATTCCCAAAATTCATTCCGATTGTGCAGATAAAATATAACTTGATAGAATTCTACAGTACGTGGTATTAGTTTGTGAAAACAGCCCAGATCCAATGATCCCCAGGTGGTGGAGATGTCAGGTGCCACATCCTGGCACCCAGGCATCTTCACTTGGTCGCAAGTGGTCAAAAGACAGGTGCAAATGTGCCCAGGAACCTGGTTAATTTTGAACACTGCTGTTCATGTATTATTAAATTATTGGTGGGTGTGGCGCAAGACTGAATGTGCAGACTCCACCTGCACAGACTCCTTGCTGCATTGAGGGGCAATGCCTGAAGGGAGCTTTTAAGCATGTTTTCCTGAATGTCCTTAAAACCTCCCAGCAGTTGGGAGTGTCCTTACAAGCCCACTTCAGATCTTGTTGCTCAATGTGGCAAAATCAAGGATGAGGGTAGCAGAGCCGGTGTGGAAAGCCCCATCCGTACATGTTTACTACATTATAATACCAGAAGAGGTGTATGATCATTAATTCCTTAAGTGAATGATACATTGAGCCTCCTCTGGCCAATCATGCACACTCTTCTAAATATGAAAATGGGGCAAAGAGGTACATACCTAAGGAAAAGGGTGGCTGGACTCTTATTAGCTCCTTGCGTTTTATTTGCGTTCCTTTTTGTTGCCCTCATTCGGACAAGATTTTCATTTTCTAAATGACTTACTGCTTCTAATAGCTTATTTGCTCGTTAACCATACAGACAACTTCTTGGCTTGTTGGTACCTTCCTTGATCTGCCATACACATTCTAGCTGAGCTTCCAATGTTGTGATTTTAAAACAACTACGAAGTGTTTTGTAGAGCTTTGATCCTCTTGACTTTCCCTTTCAACTTCCCTTTAAGCTATCTCCTCGTTTTTTAGAAAGTTTTTCCTTCTTCTTTTGAAGTCACTTGTAACTGCGTTGGATTTTCTTGACACTTTCCCAATAACTTATTTATCCCGCTAAACTTTACATCGTCATAATTCTTTTTTATGGCTTCAGCATTCTGAGTTGGGAGTTTTCATTGAAATCTACACTTTTCCCCCCAGTGGTTGCAGTGATTGTGGTGACAGGATTCTTTTTGCTTTCCTTGTGCAGCATTTCACATTTCATTTAGTTATGCTGAATCTCATTTGCAGTTCTTTTCTCAGTGCACACTGAACTTTGATGCTTTGCAGTATGCTTCGCAATACTTACCGTCCCGAATAATTTGGTGTCATCTAAAAACGTAGCTAACTTTGCGTCCTGCCCAAGGAAGCTTCTGTTGGGTTGGCTATATGAATGCAGCTTATAAATTAATGCAAATAAATAATAATAATTTGACAAAGTTACAAAGCTATGTCTGGGAGAAACTACACCATTTATACCTCGATTGTGAAAACTGCCCATTTATTCCTATCCTGTTCCTCCATAGGATTTACAGCCTGAGTTTACTCAGCAGTGAATCTCACTTGCTTACCTGCTTCTGCCTGAAGTTCCTCCAGTTCCCCTTTCCCATTGAAACCACCTTCCTCACACCCTAGGCCTTTCCTTAGAGTCCCCCTCCCCTCAGAAGAAGCTTATTGTGCTGCAGCGGGAAACAGGGGGAAAGAGGGGGTAAGGGACTTCCCTTCTGTGAGTTCTGTGCATTTGCACAGCATTAAATACCACTTATGCAGAAGCTCTATTCACCTGTACCTATTGAAGCCGTGAGTGGCGCTGTGGGTTAAACCACAGAGCCTAGGGCTTGCTGATCAGAAGGTCGGCGGTTTGAATCCCTGCGACGGGGTGAGCTCCTGTTGCTTGGTCCCAGCTCCTGCCCACCTACCCGTTCGAAAGCACGTCAAAAAAGTGCAAGTAGATAAATAGGTACCGCTCTGGCGGGAAGGTAAACGGCGTTTCCGTGCGCTGCTCTGGTTCGCCAGAAGCAGCTTTGTCATGCTGGCCACATGACCTGGAAGCTGTACGCCAGCTCCCTCGGCCAGTAATGTGAGATGAGCACCGCAACCCCAGAGTCGGACATGACTGGACCTAATGGTCAGGGGTCCCTTTACTTTTACCTTTATTGAAGCCACTGCACCTTGCATTTGGATATATGGATTGCATATATGTCTAATAGACCTTTAAACAACACTTTCTGCCCATTGACCTGAGCTGGAAGTTAGGCTAAAAATTCTGTGCCTTCTGTTATCATTTTTTAAACGGATAAGCAGGTTTGTCACTTTAGAGGTGGTATAATTTGATTATTATTTTTTTTAAAACAACAACAACAACAACCAATTGAGAGTGTCTTTTTGGAAATGAAACCATCGGATGCCATTCAGCTTCAGAGACTTCTTAATTTGCCAGTTCCAAAATATCACACGCACACACACACATCCCATCACCTTCATTGTAATGTAGATTTTGCACATGCATTGCTAACGGTTGCTAAAATTTGCCCACAAATTTTTGACTTGCTCCAGTAGGAAACTGGAAAACTGTGGTCATTAGTGCCTCCTCTCCCTGTGTAGCAAAGTCTTGCTCCTGACCTCCATAGGCACTAGGGGCCATCTTCTAAAACTCTCTCTGGAAGTGCATCGTGAAAAGTGGTGCCATCTTTTCTTCCCTGCCTTTTGTGCTGAGGTGTGGAGGCCAGTAGTCACCTGCAGCTGTGCTGCAGGGCACCTTGGAGACAATCTCTTTCCCACCCTCTGCTTTTCCCACTCATCAGCTCCAAGATGGAGAGGGAGAGAGGGCCTGGGGATAAATTCACCTGCTCCAATGTTCTGGGACACTCGCCATGGTGAATGTGGGAAGTGGACCTTTGATGGTTGCAAAGGGGGGGGGTGGCTCCAGGTGTGAGTATCCCCTGTTTTAATCATCTGCTGTAGTGACGAAATGACATTTATTGTTTTCCGCAGTCAGTGCTGCTTTTATACCTTGAAATCCAACTGTAGTGGTAGAGAACACACTTTGCATTCAGGAGGTCTCTTGTTCAGTTCCTGGCATCTCCAGTCAAAAGGATCTTGCCATAACAATTGGGAAGCCTCCTAACCAAAGCACTGGAGAACTGTTGCTGGCCAGAGTTGGCGGTAATGGGCTGGAAGGACCCTAGTTTTTCCGTCTTGAGGGTGAAGGAGAAGTCGTCTGAATTTCCCTGACTTCCTTGCTGTATTGGCTTTCTGAAGTGTTTTTGCAACTAATCATAAGTTCTATAGTGTTTGGGATTTTTATACTGTCTGGTGCGTAAATGCACTGCATTTGTTTGCTGTATAAGGAACTTTTTCTAAAGTTGTTGTGCATGTTTTATGTTGTTCTGGATTGGTGGTGTTCAGCTTGGTTCAGGTTCTATATTTTGTTTTAATCCGCTCTGGGATCTATAAGATGAAAGAAATAAATACATTTTGTGTGTGTGTGTGTGTGTGTGTGTGTGTGTTTAAGGTGAAAAGATGTTCCCTAAAAATAGGTTCCATTGCACTGTACATTTAAAGCTCAAAGAATCTTGGGAACTGTAGTTTAAGGATGCTGGGAACTGTAGCTCTGTGAGTGGTAAGTTAGTTTCCCACCAAAATCCTGGGAATGGTGTGTGCTTTAAGTGTATTGTGTGGATAAAGCTGTAGTCAGTGTCTGGACTAAGGATTGATTCAGAAGTTTGTTGCATCACTTGATAATTCATCCTTAAGTGGTTTGTCTCTGAAAGTTTCTTGCAGCTGATGGTTAGAACTGTCTGTTGCCATTGAAAACCACTCTGTCTTTGATGTGTTGAAAGCTGCGTCTGATCTGTAATTGTTGTTCCACGCACACAGAGTCATGTGTAGCTGAGTGTTGATGAACTCGCTCTTATTCTAACCCCCTTTTCGGGAATTATTTTACAGTTGCATTTCTTTGGTTTCCTGCTTTTTTTTTTTTTTTAATCCCTGAGCATATTTCCGGGGGCGTACCTAGGTGCCGATAAGGTTGGCTCCCACCAAGGGCACTGGCCCCGGGGGAGACGACACAAAAATGGTGCCTCTCCACTCTGGCTCGGAGCCTGCATGTCTGCCCACTCTCCTTGCCAAGGGTGCAAGGGAGCCTAAGTACGCCTTTGTCTGCATGCTTTTGCTTGTGTGCTGCTCAGAGGAGATACTGAGTTCTGTTTTCAAGCATGAGCCCTTTTGTTTTGGTGCATAATAAGTAATGGTCAATGAATGAAGGCAGGTTCTCACTTGCTGTGAGTTTTTCAAGAGTGGTTCAAACCTGGTGTGCCAGTGGTAGCAGGGCTACCCGAGTTTTTCCTGGGCATTGACGCTGAGAGTTTTAGCATTGCTGTCCATTTCAGGGATCTCGGCAATTTACAATAACCAGCACGGAAAGTGATAAGTGTTGTGCAGTAATAGCCGGAGCACATTTCAGGATAAGCAGCTCCATTTCACCAGCTATCGGTAGGTGGAAATAACAAGACAGGTGCAGTAGTTTCATTCTCCGCTGTTGTGCCAACCGTTCTTAATCTTCAGCCCTTAAAATCCTTAGGATTTCACCTCTGCTTTCTACACCTACCTCTTTGTACTCTGCTGAGAGTGAGGTAATCTCAAAGCTGCATCTGAAGCACTTGTGTACCTGGCAGCGAGAGCAGCTTTGAACATTATGGTGCAACGTTATTGAAGTGCAAGTCCTGGGCCATGGGACCTTAAATTAAAGTTGCTTTAATTTTAAGTATGAGCCAACTCTGGATGCAGAAAAAAAAATAGCTTGTACACATTATGCAACATTCTTTCAATGTTACGGCAGAGATGTAGCTGGAGGGCTTGTTCAGTGTTCTCCCAATAACTTCTGAAACTGTTTTTGTTCTGTCGAAATGCAGAGGGCTGACTTCCATGTGAACATATTGGCTCTACAAGTAGCCTACAAAAAGTACAGTATTGTGTGGTGTTTGGGGGAAAGTGGAATGGTTCCGTAAGCGAAATTTAAATGGCTACAAAAAGTGCACAATGTTATGCTCCCATTAAAAACAAATCCCTAAAAATAGATGTGCTTGTTGCTAGCAATAAGTTTGCTCTGCCATCTGACTTAAAAATAATAATAATCTTGCAAATGTGACTGAACATGAAGGGCATGCCTTAAAAAAAAATCTAGATCATGTTTTGGATTAATATGACTACATTTTGCTGGTGCTGTTTGTCTTCAAAGGGCTTCTCTGGATATAGATATAGATATGCTCCTCTGCTGAAATAAATAGAATTTTGTTTTTTTGTTTTTCCTCAAATTCCTTGTACATAAACAAGACAGACGTGTCATGTGAGGCAAGCAAACACTTCCTACAAGATTGCCACTTTGTGGAAGTGTGTGGCTGTGACATTTCCATGAGTCAGTGTAGCAGAACCTCAAAAGAAAACAACATATGGCATGTGGCAAATGACTGGTTGGGAGAACTACAAAGAGGTTACTTTTGCTTGGCAACTTAACTTGTTAATAAATATCATTAGGCACTCCTTAATTGCTATACTCTTTGATGTAATTGCACAAGTGCAACATGCATTCTGGGGAGTTTTATCAAAACCTATAACTTGAAGTAGAGAACCGTCTTTGACCTTGCTCTTAACATTCTGTGGCTGTCTTGAAATGCTCTGTTTGAGACTTCCAGGCAGTCAAGTTGCGTTGCCATAGAGATCTTCTGTAGCTTTAATTTTATTAACCTTAAACCAGGAATGGGGAACTTCAGCTCTCCAGATGTTGTTAGACTCCAGCTTACATCAAACCTAGGAATGATGGGAGTTATAGACCAACAAACAACTGTAGCGTCACAGGTTCCCATCCCTGCCTTAAACTATACTGTGGATATATAAAACCGTACAATTCACATGCCCAGTTGAGGGAGCAATGCCAGCAATAGGTTTTGTCGTCATTCATCGGTTACTGTATGCAATGTGAGTTCTTGGTGCTTAGTGAACTTGTGATGGCCATTGAGTTGTCCCGTCCCCCCCTAATCAAGTAGTATACAAATTTATTCTATGAAATGCAATAGTGGATAGTCCACCTGAAGTCCTCTTTCTTAGTAAAATTTTTTCTAGCTAAACCATTTTAAATGACGAGGCACCATTAGAACTTAAGGTTTTCAATTTCCAGATAGAGTGATAAAGTCATTGTTGGTTTCCCTCCCTCCCTCCCATCTCTACATTTTGTTTTCGAGATTTGCCAGAAGTGTCAGCCATCCTCGTTGTGGAGGACTTTGTACGGTGGAAACAAGTGAAATAGTCATTCTACACTGTTGTTAAATTTAAACTTATTCTCTCTGTAGCATAATTTTCTATTGTGTTGGTGGGTGGTCCTGCAAAATCTGCAGTGCACAATGATTTTTGCTACCTCTTAATTTTCTCCATTGCACTTAACAACCGCAGCCCTCTTTCTTAAGATGTGTTGCATAGCTCTCCCAGTCTCGTAACAAGTGTGTAGGATCAAATCCTTTATTTGATGCCTTGAATTAAATAAGGCTCCCTTGAGAGCAAAACTTGTGTAGGTGGAGCGTTCATTATGTAGCTTGGCATGGTAGATACCTGTGCTGAGTAGCAACTAGGAACGGAAAAGCTAATAAGAACAGTTTGGAAACGCTGTGCTTAAAAGAAGGCAGTTTAATTTGTTATGTGGCAATACTCTCAGAAGAGGAGGGCAATAAATCTTTAAAATGATGTGTATGTATAATTGCATGTACTAAGTGCACCAGATGAATTAATAATTCAGAAACGCAGGAAGCTGCTTATCCCGAGTCAGACCACTGTTCCATCTAGCTCAGGATTCTCTGCGCCAGCCTTCGCTAACCTGGTGCCCTCAATGCTGTTGGACTAGAGCTCCCCATCAGTCCCCAATTAAATGTAAACCCTCTTGTTGAAAAATATATTGCAATATATGGAAAGCAAGAGGCAATGGAGTGCGGCCTCCGGCGTAAAGTCAATCAAAGTGACCTCCCCGGAGTGCAAGCCTGGACAGTGTGTATGGAGGGCCTAGGCTGTCCAAGCAACAAGACCCCTCTTTCAGCCTTGCTGTGGTCCAAATGAAAGCAGAGCAATACGTTCGGCAACAGCTTGGTGACAGGAGTTGCTGGAAAGAGGTGCTATCCAACCATCTTAGGGACTCCACTTCAGATTTGTCTAGGCCAGCTCCTTTGCCTGTTCTTCTCCCTAAGATATCCCACAAGGCAGCGGAGACTTAGGATCAGAGTTTTCCTTCTCCTAGATGTGCTACCCTCTCTTCCCTCTACAGCAGTTGCAGAAACTGCCTGCTTGACTGTTAGACCCACTACTGGTCTCGCTTGCTCAATCTGCTGGAGCCTGTCTTTGCATGCTGGGTGAAGTCCCTAGCTCATTAAGGATTTGAGACTCATTGGCTACCCTCACCTGGTTTAGCTGGTCAGTCACAGCCAGGCTTCCTCAACCTCAGCCCTCCAGATGTTTTTGGCCTACAACTCCCATGATCCCTAGCTAGCAGGACCAGTGGTCAGGGATGATGGGAATTGTAGTCTCAAAACATCTGGAGGGCCGAGTTTGAGGAATCCTGGTCACAGCCATTTCCCAAGGTGTGGTCGCTGTTGCATGCTGTGCAGCTTCTAGGAGCCACAGGGGAGAGCCGAGTACAGGGTCGGGGACCAAAGGTGGACCAACAACCCCAGAAGGAGCATGATGTGTCACCCACCAGAGGTGCCACCCCCTCCACCTGCACCCCATATAACCCACAAGGATGTAATGACTTAAGTTTTTGCAGAGTCAGTAGGTTAAAATATAAAGGCCAGGAAGTACTGGTTATGGTGAGTGTTTCCTACAACTGGCAGGAAACCAGATCTTTTTGGTATCAGAGAGAATTAGTCCTCCTGGCCTAAGGTGGAATGGCCCCCGTTTCAATGAAGGATTCTGAATTGCAACAACCACATTAGCTGGGTGCCTAATGCCTAATGAGTAGGCAAAATAGCTTTGTTATTTTTCTGTTCCACTCTCGAATTCCCAAAGGTGGCTTTACACCATTAGCCTTGCTTAACTGCATTTTATCGGTATAGGGTTCTTATGGTTATAACCTCCTTAATAAAGTATTGCATTTACTTTGGTGTGGTTTCTTGAAGTAAGCTTGGCTCTGAATCTGGTACCTGGCTGCCTGGTCATATGCTGCTGAGTAACTTAAGGGCTTGGGGCTGTGGCTCTCGCCTTGTGAATCCCAAGAACATCCAGAGAACAGCCTGAGCTTCCCCTGGCTGAGGATTTTGGGACTACAGAGGTGGCGGCTGTACTACCTGGCAAGGTTGTTTTTTTACTGGTCCAGTTTACATGGTGAACAGCTTTGGGAAATGGGCACAGAAAAATTCTGTACATGGTGGTAGTGTTTAAAACCTTTATTTGGCTGCTGTGTAGGAGGGAAGTGCTTTATATGGTGGCAGACTAGAATAACACTTTTTTTTCCCTGATGCAGCTTGGGATATAACCAAAACGTCTACACATCAATCACCCTTGCAATATTAAATATCTACTATGTGCACATATTAAATATATATGTATTGTTCTTGTATTTCATGATTCTTTGGATTCCACCCCCCTTTCAAATATCTGATGGCTGGCTATTCTTAATTGGAAAACAAATATAGGCAAATAAGGACAAGCCTTCCTATTCAATTCTTTCCATGAAGCGAAGAGTGCAGGTTTTATTTGTTACTACTTTGTTTATGTCAATAAAATGAAATGAAACTGCGGGGCTGTCGGAATGGGTATGTGAAATTTGAAGTTGCTGCTGTCTGTGTCATCAGAGTGGGATGTGTTTCTCTAGTGAATGTAGGATTGCTTGCATGGCTTTCAGTTTTAATTCAGGCTTCTATTTTGAGAGATCAAGGGATCCCCCCCACCCCCTGCCCACCCTTAGCCAAGAATACCTATCAGAATGAAAGATGTTTCTTCTGTGACACTAATCATGGTGGACAGAAACATTTGCTGTGGAGTTTTGCTGCTCCCACCTGGGAGAACTGTGAAGAAATATGAACCAAGGTCGCTGAAATGGCAAGTGCTCTTTAGGAACTTTTAGGCATGCATGGCATTTTATGAACGTTGCAGAGCAGTACTGAATTTTTAAAAAGTGGGGAAAGTTATCAAAACTTTTTTATTTTTTTTAAAAATGAAAATGACTTCAGTATTAGATGTAAAAAGAAAAGGATAAAGCTACTTAAAACCTAATGTTTTGAAAAGGCAGCTTAAGTGTTTTTTAAAAATGCCTGGAAGGCCAGCTGAGCTACATGTTACATTTTGCACAGGGAAGCTACCGAGAATAGTATATTCTGTGATGGGCTCTCTTCCCCCTCACCATAACATCTATGTGTACTTTACTGTGCAACTTGCATCTATCAGAAAGTGAGCATTTCTTTCTGTGCTCAAGTCCACTATGACTGCAGACCTGGGCATTACTATGCCCACATTACTATGTGATGCTACTTAATCACATGGTAGGATCTTGAAGACCAGTAGGATCTTGAAGACCAGGAGTGGGCCAGACACGCCTGTTTAGGCAAGCACCCCCCTGAATTGAACTTGTGATGATGTTGTTTTAATTGTTACAGTTTCAAATTGTTTTATTGTGTATTTTAATTAAGGATGCTTTAATGTGACATATTTTGATTATAGTTGTAAACCACTTAGAAGCCGTTCTGACATGTAAGCGGTATACAAATTTAAAAATAATCCATACAGCAGCGTGATAAAGTAGACTAGTATTATTATCCCATATTATTATCATCTCATATTGAGACCGAATGAGAGTGATTTGCATGAGGCCGTGTACCAAGTTCATGGCTGGAAAAAACATTTTCGGCCACGATAATTCGCCAGCTCTCAAACTTGCATATTTCCTTTTGTAGTGCACTATCAAAGCAAATTTCAAGTTAGAACAGTCTGTCTTTCACAGCCCTGTTCATAACACAGCTCCTACTCTGGATGGGCAGCATTGTCTTGTGGGAGGCAGCTGGCCTCTTGCAAGACATCCATGTTTCACAGGATTGGGTTTCCCAGGACTCCTATTGATTTGGCAACATCGCTACTTCCTTAGGTCCAGCAGCTGGCTCAGTGTGCCTGTGGAAAATAAATCTGAATTGTCCCACCCAGGACAATAGGGTTGTATTCCCAAATAGCTGAAAGACCAGCTGAAAAGCTTCCATAGGCCAGGTGTGGCCTGCAGGCCATAGTTTCCCCGCTTCTGTTGTAGAGAACAGGATGGGGGAGTTATTGCCACAGGGATACCATTTTTGGCAGTTTTCCTATTACAAATGTAACTCATAGCCCAGCTATGATTAAAAAACATTATAGACTCTCTTCTCAATGTGAGGCCCTTTGTGGTTGTGTTAGGATGTGAGTCATCCTTCTGCAGTATCAGGAGTAGCTGGAATGGAAGAACAAATAATTCCAGTCAAGAAGCAAGGAATTATTCTGCAATTTGACCAAAAGCAGGAACTGAATAGGTCAGAAGGGGGGGGGGTATTGTCAGGGCCATAGCTAGGGTGGTGAGGTGGGCCCACGCCAGGGGCGCAGGCGATGGGGGGTGGAGCAAAATCAGCTAAAAACATGTCCATAAATATAAATACTGATTATTGCCTCATAATAAATGGTTTTAAATAGAGGGTGAATTGAATGGGTGGGAGGGGGGGTGTTGGAGGAGAGGCGGAAAGAAGAGCTAATTTGTCCGTGGCTAGGGGTCGCAATTTGGACGGTTCTGCCAGGGGCTCAAGATCACCTAGATACGGTTCTGGGTATTGGAGGAGGTATTGTGTCTGATCAGAAAGATGAGGCTACTATACTTCTAAGTCAGGAAGGAGAAGGCAAATCAGTCACAGGCACCGAGCCAGCAGGTCTGTGCATAATCAGCATGAGGAGAAGTGGTTGCACAAGAGCTGAGATGTGCGCAGTGGAAACCAAACAAAAAGCTCATTGCAAAGGCAGAGATTTGGCCAACGGCTGGAGCTTAATCCAACTCACATTGATCTGACTGGAGGCTTCTATTACGATTTTTAAAAATATATACAGCATAAATACATTTAAACAGTATAACAATATATTAACCGTGTAGGCTGACATCGGATTTCAGGTGCTAGTGAGGAGAACATTTTGGTGCTTCGCTGGCATTTATGCCATCTTGGGGACTGTCCTTAAAAATAGTGCATCAAGGTGGCATATTATTTCTCCATGATTGCAAAGCCTGAAAGTTTGTTGTACCAGTTCTGGATATTCAGTCCTGAAGCATTTCCCCAGTGCATCAAAGCTTCTGTTATTGAACGGCAAGTGTGGCTGAGGAATTGCTGCAGATGGTTCACTGGAAAAAGGACACTGCCTTGATCATTACAGTTTTGGTCTGAAGAATCATTCATTCCTTGCTTGTGTGATTTGGGCCGTGACTCTTACCTTCTTTGGAAAAGATGAAGAAAAAGTGAAATGGGATTGGCTCTGGCTGATTAAACGTTTCAGTGATTCCCCCCCTATTTAGCAGGTGCAACTGAACAAGCAGTGGGACGCGGGTGGCGCTGTGGGTTAAACCACAGAGCCTAGGGCTTGCCGATCAGAAGGTCGCCGGTTCGAATCCCCGCGACGGGGTGAGCGCCTGTTGCTTGGTCCCTGCTCCTGCCAACCTAGCAGCTCGAAAGCACATCAAAGTGCAAGTAGATAAATAGGTACCGCTCCGGTGGGAAGGTAAACGGCATTTCCGTGCGCTGCTCTGGTTCGCTGGAAGCGGCTTAGTCATGCTGGCCACATGACCTGGAGGTTGTACACCGGCTCCCTTGGCCAATGAAGCACCGCAACCCCAGAGTTGTCTGCGACTGGACCTAATGGTCAGGGGTCCCTTTACCTTTACTGAACAAGCAAGCTTGCATTTAAGACCCTCTTCAGATTACCTGTGTGCCTGCACTTCCTACAGAAAATGGATGTGTAAATTATGGCAGTGTAATCTGGCTGTATTTCAATGCCCAGTTCCTAAACAGGAAAAGAGAGGTTTTGTTTCCCAAGATTCAACTCTAGATACAGACAATGGGACAGTAGATTTATGTTGTAGCCTGACAATGAAGAGAGCTGTTTCTACACACACACACACACAATTACTGAGCAGTCCACACCATCTCAGCTAAGGTGTTCCACTGAGGGACTGTATTGTGAAGTATGGCACCGTTTTAAAATAGTTTAAAAACAAACCTATCACTTCTGGGTTCCTTTGGGACAGGTTTTACTAGAGTATGTGCTGTGTAGCACGACACATCTAGCATAAATTTTTAATAGATGTAATGTGTAACTCATTTTGTATTTTACATGGAAGGAATATTGTTTTGACACTTTCACCTCCTGCTACAAGGTAGGTGAAATAATACTGGTGTAAAAGAAGCTCTCTGTCTTATGCCTAAGGAAAGTAATGTCCTCTTTTCTTGGAATGTTCCTGCGCTAAAGAAACATAGCGCATCAAGCTACATTAGCAACCTGTTGGGGCTTTTAGTATATCTTTTTTGTGAAGCAATTTAGAAGTAGAGGGTGTAGGGTTGTGGGGGTTGTGTAGGACCTGCTTAGCAGAAGAAAGCTAAGAGGCACAGGGCAGCCCCCCCCCAAAAAAAACACCACCACCCCCGGAAATGGAACAGGGAAAGAGACGAAAATGGGCAAAGGCCAAGACAAGTGCAAGATCTTCGCAAAAGTGTAAAATTCAAGGGGAGTTAAAGAGATCTGTTAACGCTTGGTGCCAATAGATAAGAAAACACATACATGCCAATGCTGAATAATTTGATAATTGTTTTATAATTGGAATTGTTTATAATTTTTCACAACTCTGTTACTCTTCTTCCTTGATGTATGACATTCAGGGTGAAAGATGGTTGGGTTGTTGGCTCCCTGAGACCAAAGTCAGGGAAGGGTGCTAGAAAAACTGGTGTGAATTATAGATGGAAGGAGTGAATTTGAAGGCTTCATGTGATTGGGAAAACAATCTCATTTCAGCGTTATTCTGCTCATGCAGATGGTCAGACCAGTTGTATTCTGGAAAATGTAGTTTTGAGCTGCTAAATGGCTGAAATCAAAACACACGTGCACCCTTGTCTTGGTTAACATGGTGTGATTGACTGAAAAGTATCGCATTTTGTTGTTACTGCACCTTTATAGATAATAAAACTTTGCTTCATTTTTAGTTCACTTTGCCCTGGAGCCAGGCCTGTTGACATTGTGCTTTTTCGAGATGGTTTCATAACCAGCAGCATTTGATTGGCAAAGTCTGTTCTAGAAGCCTCCACATCTTGCGCATGTGTGTTCCTGTTTTGGAAGAGAACTTGCAAAATTCAAGCGCATTAGATTACATCAATGGAAGAGGAAAGAATAGCCAAAAGTGCTGCAGGCACTCTTATGTGCTGCCTTCCTCAAAACCATTCTCCCTTTTAGGTTCATCATCAATAAGAATGTCTGCCACTCAGTTCTCTGTTAAGGGGAGATTACAGAAAGAGGGGAAGATATTCGATGATTACATGTTGCTTATTTAACTGGGTATGTTTTTAGAAGATGATCATAATTATATGACCTTGATAAATAAGACAAATATTAAAGATTATGATTTAATATATGCACAAAGCCCACTTATGTGTGGATATGATGTTAGAAGGTGTCACGTGGGCGACGCTGTGGTCTAAACCACTGATCAGAAGGTCGGTAGTTCGAATCTGTGCAACGGGGTGAGCTCCCGTTGCTCTGTCCCGGTTCCTGCCAACCTAGCAGTTCAAAAGCATACCAGTGCAAGTAGATAAATTGGTACTGTAGTGGCGGGAAGGTAAACAGCGTTTCCGTGGGCTCTGGCACTCATCATGGTCCTCCGTGCGCCAGTAGTGGTTTAGTTATACTAGCCACGTGGCCCAGAAGGCTGTCTGTGGACAAACGCCGGCTCCCTCAACTTGAAAAGTCGCCTTTGACTGGACTTAACTGTCCAAGGGTTCCTTACCTTTACCTTTACCTTTAGAAGGTGGCAGTACATGTGTGGTGGATTAATGTCCTACTTGTCTGCTGCTACAGAGTGACTGGAGGAAGGAGACCGTTACCCTCATATACATACTTCTAAACTTAATGAGTTTCTCACATGAAAATGCAAAACAGCTAATTAGCAGTTACCCTAGGGGCTTTTGATAGTGAGGTTTGTTTTGATATAATCTTTAAAACCCTTTTTCCTCCATAGCGTCTCCAATGTGTTTTTGTTTTTTGGTAACTGACCGCAGATGAATGCAGATGCTGATTTCATTGTGGAAACATTAAGACGTTTATCTCTGGTTTGTTATTTTCCTTTTAAAAAACAAAAGTTCCCCTAAGAAAATGGACAGTAGTGGCCTTCATAAGGCCTTAATTTGATTTCTGGCTTGTACCTCACAGCTGGTGTTAGGGTACATCTGGAATCTATGAAATTCCTTTCTTTGTTCATCATTTCCTGCCTCATTTGTAGCATTGTACGTTGATTTCTTGACGTTGACATTGAATTTTCAGGGTAATCTTCTCCAATTAATACCTCTTGTAGTTTCCATTGATACTCTCAAAAGGTCAAATCTTTTTATCTTGTGCTTATTACAGTCTAAGCTCTACTGCACTCTTAAAACATCGAAAATGTGTCTCTTCTAGTTTTCTAGTCAAAGTTGAGCTAACCCTAGAGTCTCTCTGGCAATATTTCAGCCTTAGGTAGAAAGAGGAAGAACAGTCTCTGCTACACTGCATGAAAGACTCCTTTCTTAATGCTGAGTAACTGCTGAACAGTCAGCAATGTGTATTCTTTGAAAATGGACCATATTTTTAGGCAATGTAAACTGACTTGGATGGGTTTATATCTGTAGTATAGTAATTGCAGTGCAGTAAAATGAATTCCAACACGAAGCATTCAGATTTTGTTTCTTAGATCATGCCTGAATATGGCTGGGGGGGGGGGGATCTGAAGCTTTGAGACAGAATACTGTTTTACAGGTGGATAACCTTTGGTCCTTCAGATGTTGTTGTACAACAGGTCCCACCATTGCTAACCATGCCCATTGGGGTACATTGATTGATTGATTGATCAATTGATTATAACATTTATATCCCACCCAGGGGTGTAGCAAGTGGGGCGTAGGGGGCAGACTGCCCCAGGTTCCATAATGGAGGGGGTGACAAATTATCAAGGAGCAATTACTGCCCTACTAGGGCGGTTCATAAAAAACTTTTTTTTAAAATGCCTGCTCCAAAGGTCTTATCTTACTATACTAGGGATTATATAGCTATATATGAAATTTCATGCATATCAGTTAATATCTTGACCCTCCTCCACCAAAATAGCTGTTTACTTGGCTGTTTTCTTATGTCGTGAAGGCTGAAATTTTACTTCAGTGGAGCACTTACTGTTCCCAACCCTAACCCTGTGGAAAGCCATCTAATTAGACTTTAATTTGATTTTGAGATGTTTTTAGGAGGTAATTTAATTATTGTTTGATTTTATACCAATGTTATGTATCTGATGTTAGCCACCCTGAGCCCGACTTCTGCCAGGGAGGGCGGCATATAAATCAAAGTTTATTATTATTATTACTTGTTATTATTCCTTTGTAAGAAAATATGAAATAACGTTAAACCATTTTTGCAGGGGGGGGGAAATCAATGGGGGGGGGTGACAAGAAATTTTCCACACAGGGTACCACCTGACCTTCCCACGCCTCTGATCCCACCTTTCTCCAAGGTTGCATATAACCTTCTCCCCCTCTCCATTTTATGACGTTTGAAGAGCCACAGGTTCCCCACTCCTTAGTGTGAGTGAAAGAGCAGAAATTATATAGTGCAATCTTACACACGCTTACTCAGAAATAAATCATACAGTGTTTGGTATCATTTAATTCCCTCTAAGGGAGGAAAACTATGCAGATCTTATGTGGAAGAGACGTAAGATAGTTTAATTAATAACAAATATTTACTGTAGATTAGTCGTCCCACTGGTGGAGGACTTTAGCAGTAGTACTGATTGATATGAAGAATCTTCTGTTTGATTATGGATTACTGTAACTGCAGATTTGCCAGCTCTTTGCTGTGTGGAAGACAATCCACTATTAAGACGGATCTCTCTCCTCCTGCTTGGAAATCTGGTCTTTTGACTTCATTTGTTTGTGTCCTCAGTTTCCTCATCATGGCGGTTTCCTGTGCTACATTACCACCAAGATCTGTGGCTGCTAGATCAAGATGTCTTTTGCACACAGCTCTACACACTCAGATGGCGGCTAACAGATTGAGGTTGAATCCTGACAAGACAAAAGTACTGTTTTTGGGGGACAGGGGGTGGCCGGGGGTGGGGGACTCCCTGGTCCTGAATGGGGTAACTGTGCCCCTGAAGGACCAGGTGCGCAGCCTGGGAGTCATTTTGGACTCACAGCTGTCCATGGAGGTACAGGTTAATTCTGTGTCCAGGGCGGCTGTCTACCAGCTCCATCTGGTACGCAGGCTGAGAACCTACCTGCCTGCAGACTGTCTCGCCAGAGTGGTGCATGCTCTGGTTATCTCCCGCTTGGACTACTGCAATGCGCTCTACGTGGGGCAACCTTTGAAGGTGACCCGGAAACTGCAATTAATCCAGAATGTGGCAGCTAGACTGGTGACTGGGAGTGGCCACCGGGACCACATAACACCGGTCCTGAGAGATCTACATTGGATCCCAGTATGTTTCCGAGCACAATTCAAAGTGTTGGTGCTGACCTTTAAAGCCCTAAACGGCCTCGGTCCTGTATACCTGAAGGAGTGTCTCCACCCCCATCATTCAGCCCTGACACTGAGATCCAGCGCCGAGGGCCTTCTGGCAGTTCCCTCACTGCGAGAAGCAAAGCTACAGGGAACCAGACAGAAGGCCTTCTCAGTAGTGGCACCTGCCCTGTGGAACGCCCTCCCATCAGAGGTCAAGGAGATAAACAACTACCTGACATTCTGAAAATACCTGAAGGCAGCCCTGTTTAGGGAAGTTTTTAATCTTTGATATTTTAATGTATTTTAATAATTGTTGGAAGCCGCCCAGAGTGGCTGGGGAGACCCAGCTAGATGGGCAGGGTACAAATAATAAATTATTATTATTATTATTATTATTATTATTATTAGTTGGGATTGTAAACTTTCTGCAGACTAATGAATGTAGCTCATATCCAAATATTGGTAAATCACCTGTCGATTTGCGCTATCTCTTGCTAGGGCTTAGTAGAGGCTCCTAAATAACTCCTTTTCTTAGTTCTTTGCCATAAAGTAGATCAGAAATTTAATTTCCCTCTGAACTCACTATTTGCAACCTTCCACCTGCTAAACTGAATACATAAATCAGTATCTCAGGATAATATTTCCATGCATGTGCTAAAGTGGGGTATAGTTCATGAAATCTTGCAGCCACAATAAAACTGCTAGCCTTTAAGGTTCCACGATACTCTTTCTTGTTTTTTGCTGCAATAGGCTACAATTTCCCTCTGGAAATTGCTAGTATTGTGCAGTTTATGGTGGTAAGCTAAAAAATGGCAAATGAAAGTCACATGGAGACAAATGACATATTGACCTTTATTCTGTTATACTTTGTCAGCTGAGCTCCAGAATTGTTAAGGGTTTCCTTAGGTGATGTCGCCCTTCTAAGAACCCTCCCAGTGGCTTGCTTCACTGTTAGGAAATCACGTCTCTTGAATGCATAGCATTTTTAAAAATGGGTCTCTTACAGAATCTTTCCCATCAGTAGCACCATAGAGACCAACTAAATTTGTTCTTGGTGTGAGCTTTCGTAGTGTTCGCTGCATTCATTCATTCATTCATTCAGTATTTCACCATAGCTGCCTGTTTAAACGGTGAATGTGTGGATATATTTTCCACAGCGGTAAATGTGCAGCGAGAGCAGAAGATAGTTCTGTAATGTGGAAATGAAACTTGTAGGTGCTAAATGCCACTGTGTGCCTTGTGCTTAATATTCCTTCTGCCATAAATAGAGGAAGTGGTGATTCATGTTTAGCTCTTGATTCAGAGCCATGAAAGAACTTAGTATCTCTGGGACTGATCAGGCTCACTTGAGGTCATGAGCGTATTGTGCAATCTGTCTGGCAAGTCACAAAATTCAATCCTATTTCACAGCTGGAATGAAACTCAGCAAAATGATTATTGTCCACTCTATTTTCATTAGCAATATTTTGCATTTCTTTTCTTTTTTTAAAAAAAATTCTCCCTGCAACGTCCCATTACAGGTCTGCATAACTAAGGTGCAGCAGCCTGATTGCTACTTGCCACCAGTCATTTATTAGTGGTCCACCAATGAATTGATAAAACTCCTGTTTTTGCTATCCTTGTGGCCTTGGGAAAATGAGCTGGGGTGTGTGGGGGAAGGTGCACACACAGCCAAATACAACATACTGCACACATCAAACATCTCCAGGTGTTTGGGGCAGGTCCTAAGTAATGAGACTAGATAGCTCTGTGGCTTGGGGGCTTGTCAGGGGAGCTTGGGATGCCTGTGGATTATTCTGATCCAAGACATTTCCAGAAAACCCCAACGTGCCCACCTTATGGTCCTACTGATGCTGGAGCTCTGATGTTGGATGGGCCAGGGCACCAGAGAATCTGGTGACATTAGAAAGAGATGTTCCAACATTCGACATCCCTGTACGATATTTGGATATGTTGCAATCTGCGTGCACTCTTACTTTTCTGATTAGAATTACTGGGCTTTTAAGAAGAAACACAATTTTTGTTATTACGGTGTTAACGGTAGGCTGCTTTCCCCTTTCATACTCAGTTGTTTTGAGTTTCACTCCCTGTCTAAATCTTGTTCACAGATTTTTATATTGATTTACTTGTTTTGAAGTTGCGTTAGTTGGCTCAGCCCGTTGAGAGAGGGCAGGCGAAAATCAAAATCACATAATTTCTTTCTAAGAAAAGGTCAAGGTATGCTATTTAAGGCAATGCAGCCCACAAAATCCTGGAGAGACCTTAAGTCCTTTGACCTTTCTGCAGCCATTAATCTGAGATTGGATTAGGACAGACAGAGGGCGTTATTGTTTACTAGGATATTCTACCACAAGGATTGGTCTACGTACAGTAAAAGTATAGGAATTATATATTCAGAGTTCCCCTGCTTTTGTCTTTGTGCATTGGAGATACTGTTTGGGAGGAATTGCTGTCATTTCACTACCTCTTAGGATGGAGCTGGGGAATAAATTTCCTAAGCTTCTTGACCAAGGCCATGGAAATCCTCCTATTTGATCATAATGATGAATGCATGCATGCCCAAAGCTTCCAAACCTTCAGGGCTCATTTCTGTTTTGCTAGAGGCATCTCTTTTCACTCCCTCTCCGGCTTAGTTTGATACACTCTGTTTCGTTTCGATGTTCTCCGTGGCCAGAGAAATTCAGTGTCAAATCATATCATTGCTTCTGTAACAAAATTTTATCTCCTTGTTTTTTTAAAAAAAAAATCTTGGTTTCCAAAGTACATGCTTTGCTTCTTTTTTCTTGTTGTACAGTCTTTCTTACAAATCAGTTACATTTGTTGTGAGACACATAATCAGCCACAGTAGGAGAAGCACAAATACAGGTCATGCAACTTGCCCTCAGGTGAAATCATTCGTAAGACTGATTCACAAGCCAACATCTTCAAACAGAAATGATAGGAAGAATAAACTCCCAACACTGTTGAATGATCCATCCTCCTCCTAATGTTTCACACAGGGTTGTTTTTTTAAAAAAGTTTTCAGTTTATTCTAAATAGACAATGGAGTTTGTGTGACCAAATGCTACTTAATGGAACTTGCCAGGCTTGGGTGGGTCCTGTCCAGTCATAGGGTGAGGTCTTGGGAGGGAGGCGAAAAGGCTGAGCAGGGCAAAGTAAGGCTTGCTGGAGATAAACTCAGCCAAAGTAGAAGTAAGGAAGAGTTGCTCAGCTGAAAGAGCAAGCCTGATCTCCTGAGAGAGTTTGATAGGGGCCAGGCCTTAGAATGTGTCTTATCCCAGTCTGTGTTAGAAATTAGCTAGGTG
The DNA here is from genome assembly GCF_009819535.1 of Lacerta agilis. Lineage (NCBI taxonomy): Eukaryota > Metazoa > Chordata > Lepidosauria > Squamata > Lacertidae > Lacerta > Lacerta agilis. The sequence continues at coordinate 75,969,909 of NC_046315.1, forward strand.
CCAGGTGTATTGTGCACCTGGCTATCGGTCACTTGTGATCAGGTGAAGATGCCTGGACACCAGGATGGCACCTCACGTCTCCACCATCTGGAGGTGCATACCTGGGGATCCGTGGATCTTGACTTTTCACACACTAATACCACATCCTGTAGAATTCTGTGTGTTATGTTTTTATCTGCACAGTCGGAATGAATTTCTGGAACCAACTTGCTTTTTTCACCATAGGCCAATATATATGTGGACTATCCTTGGATCAAGTGATTTTTCTTCTTTTTAAGTTCTCAAAGCTCTTAACCTAGCTCAAGGCTGTCATCTGAACTAGCCAGATGATTAACTGAGAATCAACCACAGCCAGCCCATCATTTGAAAAACAAGACTTTAGAGCTGTCTTTCCCAAAAATGGCACTCCATTTGGGCGACAGTAACCTTGGTTTAAAGAGCCATTTGGCACCTATCTTGTATATGAGTTTCTAACACTCATCCTAGTCTACTGCTGTTCAAGAGGCTTTTTTTTGCTGCTTGTGTTTTTCTTATGCTGAATTTGCCTACTTTGGCTAGTGCTTGATGCTGATGCTTTTTAGTTCAGTACCCACTAACTGCAGGCTGAAGTCCTGCACAGGGTCCAATGTAATCATGCTTCACTTGTGATTCATTGTTTTGGCCAAAAGTGGTCGGGGTTGTTTCAACTGTCATGCTGCCAGATTGCATTTTGTGGCTGAGTTCTGCTGCTGTGTAGGCAGACGAGTCACAGCTGAGACCAGCATGGTATGGAAAGGTCTGTAGCATCTGTTGGGTGCTTCCCCCACTCCAAACTTTGTGTGTAAAATAAACAGAGCCTCTCCTAGTGAAAAGTAAGGATTTCTATTCAGGCACTTGCTTAATTCATTAAATCAGTGGGGTTTTATTTCCTTTTTACTGGATCATGCTACATGCACGCATACGCAAACTGTGTCCTATCTCTCAGTCTCCTGGAGTCGCTTTAATAATGAGAGAGCGGGGGCGCCTAAATTCAACTACCTCTCCCTGTTATGGTGCCGTCTGTTTCTTCCTTCTATGGAGACTGTTGATAGCGATAGTAAATAAATCTCACTTTAGTGTTTTAATAAACTTCCCACAGCAGACCATGTTATTTGGATGAAGGGTGGTATACAACTTTAATTAATCGCCATCATCATAGGTCCTCCAGGGGAATTTTTTTTAAAGGGTTGACTTTCAACAGTAGGTGATCTGACCATGACAAGGGACTGAAGTTAATACCGCCCACTTCCAGATTACCCTCTTCCAGGTAAACAATCCAGTGTGGCCTGCCACATGTGCTTGGACCAGTGATATGTTGTGACAGCCCATGGTTTTCATGAAGTCCTGAGCTGCCACGGAGTTGGTGGGCCCAGAAGCAGCAGTCTTCGAACACCACCTCCCAAGACCAGCTGAGGAAGGGAGAGTGCTGCTGGGCAGCGAGGCAGGATGCCAATATAAGCCTTGATGAACATTGTCCTGTCTGTGGAGACATTTTTAGAATTCCCTCTCTGCTCGCAGGCCTTACTGCTGCAGAATGTTGAAGGGCAGATTATGGGCTTCACTCTTCATATGATGACAGACTAGAGCCACCACATTCTTGGTTTGTTAATGGTTTATCTCTTCTGTGTGACACACCCAGATCAGAGACATTTTATTCCATATCCTATTTTTAGCAAGCCCTGTAAAAGAAACTAAATTGTAGTCTCTTCTGAGCATGCAGACCATAAATGTGTTCTGTTGCAGTCTAGATTATACACTTTACAAAGTTGAGGCTATTTACTTGTGTGCCAAAAATTCTACCTTTTACTTTTTTGCTCAATGTAGTTTTGCTTAATGAATGTTAGGTTTTAAAATGTCACAAGATCTTCTGTGTGGTTGAAAGACTGTTTCCCAACAGTAGTGTGTCCTGTCTTTTCCTGCTGTTCAGTGGTTACTTACTTATTTAATGTTAGAGTTTGTGTGTGTGTGTGTGTGTGTGTGTACATATATAAGTTCCCAAGCGTTCCACTATATACATATTTGTGTATTATTAAGAAAATGCATCACACCCACTATTTTAGTTGAACGGATACTGTGCAACGCAGAGTTTAGCTAGACCCAAAAAGTGCATAATTAACTTGAACTGAATTACTTTCCCCTTCATTTAACATATCTCTTTATTGATGTACATGCAAGAACTTCCATTTCTCAAGCATCCAAAAGCTGGTGGCAGTTTCCCCCCAACCTGGTCTCCAAAAGAAAGATATCCAGAGAAAAGTTCAAGTATGTATAAAGCAATATGTGTCAGGGCAAATAAAAAGGGGGTTAGATTACAGAAATATATGCTATACAGGCATAAAGGTAGAGATAAAATAAGTTTTATGAACATTTGTCATCCGTTTCCTTTGCATAGGCAGCTTCCTCTTTAAGACAATAGGATAACTGAAAAGTAGGCTGGATTTGTTGCTGGCATATCTATATCTATATCTATCAGTCTATCCGTGTGTGTGTGTGTGTGTGTGTGTGTATTTGTCATGGGATGCTGCGAAAGCCAGTGGCAACCCCACCAAGAGCCTGTTGCAGTTGTTCTATTTGGAGGTCACTGGCAAGGTCATTGTCTTTGTCAATGCATGCCTTAGTTTAGAGTACCAGCCAAAGCTGGAAAAAGGCACAAGTTGGCACCTGTAAATCTAAGCATGGGTTCCAGATGGCAGTGGTACCTTGGTTCTCAAACTCAATCCATTCTGGAAGTCCGTTTGACTTCCAAAATGTTCGCAAACCAAGGCACGGCTTCTGATTGGCTGATTGACCCTGGAAACAATGCTGACAGCTGAAACGGATGTTCGGCTTCCAAAAAACATTCGCAAACTGGAACACGCACTTCCGGGTTTGCAGCGTTCAGGAGCCAAGCCATTCGGGAACCAAGGTACCACTGTATTACTGTTTTTACTTTTGTTGTGGCTGGTTATATACTATGCCAATCATATAGAATTTAGAAAGCCATCTACTACTAAAAGGAAGCCAGCTTGTGGGGGGGGAACAGCTTCAGGCTCTTGATTGATCCCTGTCACTTTGCTTTTTTAATAAATGGGATCATTCTGAAACAGCAGAACTAAGCTATCTTCCCCCTTTTCTACAGGGGATTCTCTTGTCTTGGGAGAAGACCCAATATCATCTGGTGGCTCCAGATTATCCCTTGAGGTGGTGAAACAATTGTAGGGTTTCAGCATTGTGATTGGTCTTCTGAATGTTATGACATGCCTTGGAGATTGTGGCTAACCGCCTCCTTTTCATCCTACAAAGTCTAGTCTGAGCCAGGAGTTAGCGAGTCCCAATCTGTTATGTGTCTGTATGATGCACTAAAGTGTTTAAATGCCTTGTCGCCATATGTCCATGAGGCAAACACACACTCACACCCTGCCTCATGGAGGTTTTGTTCCTAGTTAGCACTCCAGCTGCCAACCGCATCCACTACCAGGCCACATACTGTAATTTGTTTTAAATATTGAATTTATATTGTTGCAACCCACGCTGGGACCTGATGGTGAAAGGTAGGTGATAACTTTAACTATACTTAGTCAATTGTGGAACACTAGAAAAGGTAAACAGTTTATCAGTGCAAATATACTAAGCCGTGTAGGTTTTTTTTAAAATCTGGGTTATCATATCTGAAGGAGACAATGAACTAGCAAAAGGAGCTAAGCAATTATCCCAGGATCCCCTATTATTTAAGTGTTAATTAAAGCCACACTGTATGCCTCTGAAATATATAGAAAGAACTTTAAAGCAGTAGTAGGAAGAACTACTAAAATGTGGTGAATGAGCCAAATTAGATACAATTTCAGAAATTCTCGTTTTGAGACTGCCATTTCCGTTTTCACATTGTAAGCAGTTGACCTTCACGGTTGTGGGACACCCCCTTTGGAAACATGAGGACAAAACTTGCTAAGGGACTGGAAATAAATATCCAATTCGGCAATAAACCATAACTCTAGTTTATTTTTCATTGTGATTAAGCGTGATGGGTTGTATTCAGTGATGATTTACAAAGAAGAGACCCATTGAAATTAATGGAGCATGACTTAGTCATGCTCATTCATTTCCACAAGTCTACTCTTGAGTAAAATTTAGCTCAGAACCACTCTATGTATGTATTTGCTATATTAACCAATATAGAAAATTCTTAAAACATGTCTGCACAGGACCACAGATTCATATAAAGTTCATATTTAACATCGACTTTCATGTCACAATTTCCTTTGAGGTCTGAATCAGATTTCTAATTTGTCGGTGTAACTATCTGACTTGAAAAAAAGGAATTGAATTAATGACACCATCCTACGAAGCCTCCATCTTCCCAGGGTTCAAACTCAGTTTATTGGCCCTCATCCAGTCCACCACTGCATAAAGGCACCTGTCCAGAGCTTGCTCAGCCTCTCCTGATTCAGATGTTATGGAAGAAATAGAGCTACATGTTGCCAATTTACCGATGGCACCACGCTCCAAAACTCATAATGACACAGGGAGGAATGGAACCGCTGTAGAACAGTTCCTCTGATACCAATACCACTTGGTTGATCCAGGATACCATGATCAAAAGCTGCTGAGAGTAGCAGGGTTACACTCCCCTTGCCACTCTCCCAATACAGGACATCTGTCAGGGTAACCAAAGCCAGTTCTGCCCCCAAACCAGACCTTAAACCCCAACTGAAGTGGATCCAGATACTCAGTATATCATCCAGAAACACCACCACTTGGTTACAGGATGATGGGAGATACAAGCCAAGAATTTGGTTTGCATATGTAACCAAAGTAAAGCAAAACGAAAGGAAATCAAACCTGAAAAGAACAAACAAGTTGGGATAAATACACTTTTGCAGTTTGTTAAATATTATTTGTTAAATACTATTTACCGTATATACGTGAGTATAAGCCGACTTTTTCAGCCCATTTTTTGGGCTGAAAAAGCCGCCCTCGGCTTATACTCAGGTGAAGCGGGCGGCTGCAAAGGGACAAGCGGCAAGAAAGGGATCCTTTCTTGCTGCTTGTCTCCCCTGCCCTGCCGATCCCCCATCTGTGCCTGCTCTCTGATCCCTCGTCCTGTGCCTGCTCTGCGCAAGGCATCGGGGAGGGAAAAGCGGGGAGAAAGTGCTCTTAACCCCTGCCCATCCCAGCTCTGCCCACTGTAGAAACTGCGCTGAGACTCTATGATCCTGTGCCTGCTCTACCCCTGCCCATCCCAGCTCTGGCCACTGTAGAAACTGCGCTGAGACTCTATGATCCTGTGCCTGCTCTACCCCTGCCCACCCCAGCTCTGCCCACTGTAGAAACTGCGCTGAGACTCTATGATCCTGTGCCTGCTCTACCCCTGCCCATCCCAGCTCTGCCCACTGTAGAAACTGCGCTGAGACTCTATGATCCTGTGCCTGCTCTACCCCTGCCCATCCCAGCTCTGCCCACTGTAGAAACTGCGCTGAGACTCTATGATCCTGTGCCTGCTCTACCCCTGCCCATCCCAGCTCTGCCCACTGTAGAAACTGCGCTGAGACTCTATGATCCTGTGCCTGCTCTACCCCTGCCCATCCCAGCTCTGCCCACTGTAGAAACTGCGCTGAGACTCTATGATCCTGTGCCTGCTCTACCCCTGCCCACCCCAGCTCTGCCCACTGTAGAAACTGCGCTGAGACTCTATGATCCTGTGCCTGCTCTACCCCTGCCCACCCCAGCTCTGCCCACTGTAGAAACTGCGCTGAGACTCTATGATCCTGTGCCTGCTCTACCCCTGCCCATCCCAGCTCTGCCCACTGTAGAAACTGCGCTGAGACTCTATGATCCTGTGCCTGCTCTACCCCTGCCCATCCCAGCTCTGCCCACTGTAGAAACTGCGCTGAGACTCTATGATCCTGTGCCTGCTCTACCCCTGCCCATCCCAGCTCTGCCCACTGTAGAAACTGCGCTGAGACTCTATGATCCTGTGCCTGCTCTACCCCTGCCCATCCCAGCTCTGCCCACTGTAGAAACTGCGCTGAGACTCTATGATCCTGTGCCTGCTCTACCCCTGCCCATCCCAGCTCTGCCCACTGTAGAAACTGCGCTGAGACTCTATGATCCTGTGCCTGCTCTGCGCAACGCATCGGGGAGGGAAAAGTGGGGAGAAAGTGCTCCTCGATGCTTTTCCTCTCCTATGCCTTGCACAGAGCAGTCACTGCTCTGTGCGAGGATCGCCTCCTCCTCCTCCTCCTCCCGTCCCTTCTCCCCGTAGCGACGGGGGCAGCGGGAGCAGGAGGAGGACGAGCAGGCGCGCGAGCCGGCTCAGCCCCAGAGAGCCTGTTGCTTTTGCCCCCATCCCATCCCAGCTCAGTCCGCCATAGAAACTGCCCACCCTGAAACAATCAACCCCTGAAACCTTCCCAGAATCTGCCCCCTTAATTCCTCCCTGAATATGCCCCCTCCCCCTGAGCCCTCCCTGTAAAGAGACCCTTTCTTTCCAAGCCTTCCCTCTTAACCCCTGCCCATCCCAGCTCTGCCCACCCTAGAAACTGCCCACCCTGAAACTTTCCCAGAATATGCCCCCTTGCCCTTGATGCCCTCCCTAAATATGCCCCACCCACCCTGAAACCTTCCCAGAATCTGCCCCCTTCCCCCTTAATCCATTCCAGAATCCCCCCTTAATTCCTCCCTGAATATGCCCCCTCCCCCTGAGCCCTCCCTGTAAAGAGACCCTTTCTTTCCAAGCCTTCCCTCTTAACCCCTGCCCATCCCAGCTCTGCCCACCCTAGAAACTGCCCACCCTGAAACTTTCTCAGAATATGCCCCCTTGCCTCTCATGCCCTCCCTAAATATGCCCCACCCACCCTGAAACCTTCCCAGAATCTGCCCCCTTCCCCCTTAATCCATTCCAGAATCCCCCCTTAATTCCTCCCTGAATATGCCCCCTCCCCCTGAGCCCTCCCTGTAAAGAGACCCTTTCTTTCCAAGCCTTCCCTCTTAACCCCTGCCCATCCCAGCTCTGCCCACCCTAGAAACTGCCCCCATCCCAGCTCTGCCCACCCTAGAAACTGCCCACCCTGAAACTTTCCCAGAATATGCCCCCTTGCCTCTCATGCCCTCCCTAAATATGCCCCACCCACCCTGAAACCTTCCCAGAATCTGTCCCCTTCCCCCTTAATCCATTCCAGAATATTCCCCTTGCCCCCTGAAATGTACCCACAATATGCCCCCTTACCCCCTGAGCCCTCCCTGTAAGAGACCCTTTCTTTCCAAGCCTTTTATTGGTATTTATTTTTATTTTTGAAATTTACCAGTAGCTGCTGCATTTCCCACCCTCGGCTTATACTTAAGTCAATAAGTTTTCCCAGTTTTTTGTGGTCAAATTAGGTGCCTCGGCTTATATTTGCGTCGGCTTATACTCACGTATATACGGTATGCCAAATTGCTGTTTGTCCTTTGCATATTTAACTAGCCATGGCTTCATATCATATTGTGTTGATGACCTCTAGACCAGATTCCACCCCCACCTCCCCACCCCAGTTCCTAAAGTGTCACTGAGAATGACTTCAAACTTGGTAAACCAGTGGGAAGATTTGATCTTCCTCCTTGCATGCCTCTTTTGATTGTCCAGTGCTGAGTTTATACATCTCCCCCTGCCAAGCCCGACACAGAGAGAACACCCTCCTCTCACCATTATATCTAGGCATGGCAGGTTCAGGTGTTTCCTCTACCATAGGAGAACTTGCATGCTTCATTTTTCCTGCATGCTTTCAAAGCCTCTTTCAGCCCAAACCAAAGATGAATTGATAAACAAAATTGTTTTGTTTTGCTTTGTTTTAAAAATACTTTATATGCTGACCTTCAGTTTGTTTCTGTGCATTTACAGCTTGCCATTCACTGTGCAGTCCTTTAACACATAAAATTTCTTAATGCTGTGCTCATCTTCTGCCACCCCAAAGTCCTAGGCAAAAAAGATGCTTCTTGACTTGTGGTTGAAATGTATACAGTGATGAGGAGAGGCATGTCTTGGAAGGGAGGGCATTCCACAACATGGGCCCACCACAGAGAAGGTGTTCTCGTGGACCACAGCCCCACAAACTTTACGTGCATGCATTTTGACTTTCCCCCCTCTTTAAAAACAAAAGTAACACACACACACACACACACACACACACACCACCCAATCTGAGTTGAAATGTTCTGTTCTAATAACCATAAGGTAAAGGTAAAGGGGCCCCTGACCATTAAGTCCAGTCGTGTCCGACTCTGGGGTTGAGGCGCTCATCTCGCGTTACTGCCCGAGGGAGCCGGCGTACAGCTTCCGGGTCATGTGGCCAGCATGACAAAGCCACTTCTGGCAAACCAGAGCAGCGCACGGAAGCGCCATTTACCTTCCCGGAGGAGCGGTACCTATTTATATACTTGCACTGGCATGCTTTCAAACTGCTAGGTTGGCAGGAGCTGAGACAGAGCAATGGGAACTCACCCCATCGCGGGGATTCGAACCACCGACCTTCTGATCAGCAAGCCCTAGGCTCAGTGTTTTAACCCACAGCGCCACCTGTGTCCCATAGTGGTAAAAAAATTTTACTTCCTGACTACAAAGAGTTAAGGAGGGCAAAAATAAGTAAACACATTCATCTTTTACTTAGAGATAAATGAACATTTGTGAAGCAAAACAATCTTAGCATTTGGCTTTCATCACATTCAATATACTATAGGATGAATCAGTCTTGGTTGGAGTTCATTTCTCGGATCAAGACTCATGTGATATTTCGTCTCTCGCAGAGTTCAAATTAGTCACTTTTTGGGAGAATGTTGCGTTAAAAATGCATCATGCTGTGCGTTATTTGGTGTTTGATTTACAGTATGTGTTGAGTTTCTATGGCTGCTGCTTTCAGGCAGAGGAAAAACTATGCTTATTTGTAAGAATTTGGAATACGATTTGGTTGCCCTTTGCATAATAATATCCTTTTTATATTTTTATATTTTACAAGTGGAATGTTTTGCCTTTATGCACATGAACCTTCATTCCATATCACTATTTTTAAAGCTCTCCTAATATTCAGCATAAATATTAGTGTTCCCTAGGGTTTTTTTTGTCACCATAGTACATATAGGAAAGTCTATAGAAGAGCAGAGCAGTGGGTCTACGTATAGCCTACTTATATTTACTTGGAAGACCCATATTATTCAACAACAGGACTTGCTCACAAGTAAGTGTGCATAGGATTGGAGCTTCAGACACGGACCACTGTCCTCATCAAGTGTATACAAGCAAACTGGCAACCATTAGAAGTTAAAAAAATATCTCCAGTTAGTTGTTTCTTCTCATTCAACCTGTGGACAATGCAAACAGAAATGTATACTTTGGATGAATTCCGTGGGTGGGGATAGATAAAAAACTGGTTTCTAAAACAAAGTCAACTTCTATTGCTAGCCAATGTCTGAAAAACCTTCTGTTGCAAGGAGGTCATTCCAACATTGGATTCAAGCAGAATGAAGCTGGGATTTAAGTTCTTAGAGGTGTGCCTTTAAAAATAAATAAATAAAATTGATAATGACCCCATATTTTTTGCAGCAGTTGTGCTTGCTGCAGGAGTTAGAGTCCAGTCATCATTCTTGAGGTGGCCCTGTACAAACTTGTTACGCAGGGCCCCTCCCACACATGATCCCATGCCTTAAGTACAATACCATTACTCATGGAAGAAAGAGGTTTATTTTTAATTCTGAAATAACACCAAGGCCCATTCGGAAGCTTTTTTGCCGTGCACAAAACACACACTTGGGCACCAGGTACATAGACACAGGGAAATAATTTTCCATAAATATCCCCAAGAATGACTTAAAACCAGCTGTCATGATAAACGACGATTGTGACATGGAGACTCTGTGGTTAAAATAAACGAGAGCCCACCACCATACTTGTGGGAAATGCCAGCCTTCAATTCCACTTGCTTCAAATATGCCTCCATTTGGTTTCTGTTTAGTTACTGAAGGCTGGATCCATAAAACTGCCCATTCAGGCTATTGCAGCTATTTCCAGATAATCTGGTAATTTGAAATGGCAGTAGCCTGTCGGGTACCAAACATTTTGGCAAATCCTGTACAATCCAAACCTGCCAGTTTGGAAGGAAACTCGTACTGTGGAACCTCCGTTTTCGAATGTAATCCATTCCGGAAGACTGTGCCTCAGAAGCTGTTCGACTTCCGAGGAACGTTCGAAAACTGGAGCACTTACTTCCAGATTATTGGCGTCCGGGAGCCTTAAATGTTCAAGAACGAAGCTGTTTGAATTCTGAGGTTTGACTGTTTGTGATCTATCCCATGGGAAACACTGTGAAGGTTGTGTACATTTCAAAGCCACAAATATAAGAATTTGCTTTATTCTGTTTTAAAACCAAAACACCTCAGTCCTTCTGTTGTTCTCTTTTGTTCTGAATGGCTTTGAACTTGCCTGCCAGCTTTTGAATGGTTCAGGAGTGATGTCTCTTAGCATTTTGGCAGCGCCCTATACTTATGAGAACACATATCTTATTTGGGTCAATACAGTCTGATTTTTGCCTGCCCTGATTATGTAGTTCATTTATCCATGACAAAGCAGTTCATTGGCAGAGATCAAAAGAGAAGCAGTTATCTCCTCTGAAAGTGGGCCATTGAATGCAGGACAGCTTAAGTGGTAAAATTATTAGAATACTAAATGAAAATTAGCCAAAACTGCTGAATATCCAGATTAATTCTATTCTGCCTTCCAACAGCATTTGTACCATATAGTATTTTATGGTGCAATTTGGTTTCTTGCTAAAGTGAGATTTCATCACGTTGCATTTCATATTTTACAACAAATTTGATATTCAGATGTTTGTTTATACTTTAGGTTCTGTAAAATTCACACAAACTTTTATTGTAAATATAACAAAAGCTGAAATGTTAGTTGGATGCATATAAGTGTCTTCTAGGAAAAAAATAATGGTATCCACTAAAGCAGTTTTCTGCTATGAAGAAGTTTGCACATTGTTGCAGTACTTTAATAAGAGTTTAAATGACGTGAATAGCAGAAGAAAAGAGAAAAAAACATCAACATTATGAATGTCATTAGCATTCAGAATGAAATTTCCTGTTGCATCTAGAAAGCTGGTGTAATAATGAGGAAAGAAAGTATATTGTTGGGTTTGGATGTGAGAAACTCATAAGTGGATCTGGGCAAGTCAACATTCAACTTTATCAGCTCTTTAAAAAATAAAATCGACATTGCGTTTCTTCAAGAGTGGGTGGGGGCAAAAAGATTTTTTAAAAAAAATACTCCACAAAGGAGATGTATTTGGTTGGTATATGGAACAATGGTGAATAGCAATGGACACTTATTCCATAGTCAGGGAACTATGAATTCCTGGAGTAGGTCCTGTTCAGTTCAATGGGATTTATTTCTGAGTAGACATGCATGTAATTGCATTGTTAATCTTACAGTATATAGGTCTTTAAATGCAAGATTACATGGTTTTTTTTCCAGGAGGGCCAAGTTGCATGAAGCAATTAATTGATATCTTACAAGACTAGTCATATATTGGCTTATAAGCTTTAAACTTATGTTCTTTTCATACAATGAAAGCAGCCACTGGACAGGAGAGATAGTAAATTGTTACATGTGTATGGACAACCCCCCTACCCCCACCCCAATATATCTAGTCTGGGAGTCAGTTATCAGGTAAGAACTATGGCCAAAGTCTCACCAAGGCAACAGAGTCCCACCCACATGGGTGCTATGAGTTTGGTGCAGTTGGCACTCGGTCTATGAAATGATGCACCTCTGGCCCACACAGTCTTTACAAAACTCTATCCACATTAAATGATGTGATCAGCAATGAGCTGGACTGTTTGCCCAGTGTAGCTTTAGCTATAGCAGTACTTCCTGCCACCACCGAATGACTTCCCTCACTGTGGTACAGATGTGTATGTTTATACCTCTTGCTTTCTCTTCATAAAGAGAAGAACCACAAAGCTGATACGTATGGCTCTCTTAATGTCTAGCTTTTGCCACACACACACACACATATATATGGGTACTTCCTTTTAGCAGGGTTTGCTAACTTAGCGCTACTATTTTTAAGGGAAATCAGCAAAAGGGACGCTGCCAGTATGTACAGATTTTCCCGAACATTTTGCCGATTTCCACCCAGACACTGCTTTGGACTGCAGTATTCCGGGTATGTATGAGAAATTCCTGATGCAAGGCAACCCTAGCTAACTAAACTGCGGGAATTTTTTTATTTTTATTTTTTTAAACAAAAGCAATTTAACAATTAGTAACATACGGTAATAATGTCTGGTGTTCACTTGCTTTTCACTTTTGTGGCATTTTCTGTTAGAGAAAATGCTCTTTCTCTATGAGAGCATCAAGTGTTCAATGCAAACATCTCTGAGCAGATTTGGTGGGATGCATAATTAGCAAGAGAAGAATTGCTGGCAGAGGCAACATTTGACAGCTTTTATCATGTCTAGAAAGTCTTCCTGATACTTGACTTGGTAGTTTCCTGTCAGTGTATGGCTTCATAAGTACAGTATTCTTACTCTTACAGCCTTTGATCTAAACTTGGTGATTTTGTAGCTACTGTCTTAGAGCAGGTTTTGCTAAATTTGATGTGAACTCAGGAATGTGGACGTTGCTGCTCTGCTCAAAATCCCATTAAGGAAATGATCCCCCCACCCCACCCCGCTGTGCGTGTTCTAAAATGGGCAGCTTTACTTACACAAGTCCCAGAGCCCAGTGCATATGCAGTTGTCATTCCTGTATGTAGGGAACCTCCATTGGACGCCAAAAAGAAGTCATTGTGTAGAGAGGGGGCCGGTTCAACTTTAGTGTTCAAAGCAATGTGCTGAAATTTATAGCTTCATGAAGTTGGGGATAGGAGCTTGGCATCTCTGAGGCAGATATCCTCTGAGAGTTATAGGAAGGCAATCACATGATTTTGAGTTCTTTATCTTTCTCATACCTCAGAAAGAGAATACTGGACTAGATTGGATTCTTGTTCTCATGCAGCTATGCTGTAAATTTCTGATCGCCATCCTCTTATAAATGACAGTTTGGGGATCTAGGACTGTAGTCAGAAATACTTGAATGCCTGCAGTTTGGATCTATGTCAAATTTAGGCATGCATTAGTAGACGCTTAAGTTTCCTGTCTCAAACCGTTCATCTAAAAATAACTTTCATATGGTCACATTTAATTCCAAAAGAGGAAACCTCGGGGGGGGGGGAAGCAGGTTAGTTAAAAGGAAGTTGGAAGGGAGAGCTTGGAGGATCCAATCTCTTCTGGATCTTGAAGATCATTTAAAGCCACTATAATAAAAGCTTAGCTAGAATGCACACCACAGATTAGGACAGGCACAGACAACTTCAAGAGGACACCAGCGTGGTTAATACGCTAAGTCAGAGAAACCATAAAATGGCAAGACAGCGTATGACATTTATTGTGGGCTCAAATAAGTCATTAGCAGTGCAATCCAATGCATGTCTACTGAGATGTAGTCTCCATTGAATTAAATGGTGCTTACTCCAGAAAGGAGTTTATATCAGATGTTGAGACCCTTCGTCCCTCCGAGATGTGGCTGAACTACAACTTCCATCCCTAATATTGGCTTGCTGGGGCTGATCCAAGTTGTGGTTCACTTGCACCTGGTGTATAGAATTGCAGCCTTAAGCTTTCCAGAATCATCACCACCATTTGTATCCTTGCTTAAGAATATCTGCTGCCTGGTACCCAAAAGCTGCTTCTGATTCTTCGGGAGCATTGGGCACCAGTCATGGTATTCTGGATTCATAGGCGTGGTATAAAGAATGTCAGAGTGAAATCAGTTTTCTTGTGAATACCCACAAGAACAAGTTTCTCTCTTCCCCTAGCTGTTTTGGTTGTGGCACCAGGATTTTTTTTTTTTTACAGAACTCAAAATGCTCTCTTGTGAAGACCTAGTTAAAGAAGCATACTCTTGCTTTTTGTTTTTAACCAATTATGTGACTTTGATGTGCTTTTGTTGTATTTTTGTTGTAAACCACTCCAACCCTTTTAAATAGGAAAAAAGTAGGGTATAAATATCAAACAAAGTAAACTAGACAAAGTCTCTTGTGTCCAGTGGGGCTTATTGCCAGATAAAAGTGCACTCCCTATCTTTTAGCATCCATAACAGCTAATCTTAAAGTATTGCAAAATGTGAGAGATGCCCATCTCATCTTAGTCTAGGCAATCAGATAACACAAGAGGGGAAATGTTCTCACTCAGCCCAGAGCTTTAAAAGTACTGAAATTAGCATCTGTAAAAAAGCCTTCAAGCTGAGAGACCACGATAATGCCTGATTAGGAAAGCTTAATATATGTGTATCTATCTGTGTGCATAAAAATGAACTGAGAAGATTTTCACAAGCTTTAATGCTATGCGTGTAATTAACACGCTCCACTTTTTAAATAACTGCTGCCAAGCACTGCTGTGAAACTTCTAACAAGAACATCTGACCGAAAATAGAAAATGAGATCACTGTTCCATGCTGTTAAGATGTCGATATCAAGAACAGTGGAAATGCTAAAATGGCATACAAGCTGTGAAAGAGTAGTTTGGAATGATATTTATTGGTCTGGCTTGGTGGTGGAAATGAAAGAACAGCGGAGGCTTTTAAGCCCCATGCAGTTTTTCAGGCAATGCCGATGACAGGTTAAAAATAGGGTGCTGGGGGGCCAAGTTGTTTAACTGGTTCACGTATGTCTGAACTTGGATAGCAAAGGAGCTCCATTAGAGGGGACCATGAGAAGCAATATTTCATTGCATTTACTAGGAATACGGTGCTGTTACATTAAGCAATTGTACTTCTTGAGCAGCCCAGAGTTCACCCCCCACCCCCTTACCCGCCTTTGCTTCCTTTGGGCCAATTCCCAACTGTACATGCAGGAAACATTAAGTCAGAATTGAAAGGAAAACCCACTGTGGCTTGCCACAGAAAATAAAACGAAGAGATAATGCACATGTGCTTCATTTAAAAATAAATCTATGCATGTTGGCTTTAATGCTGCTTTGGTTCACATCCTATATAATGCTGTCTGGTCCCAGTTCTTTTTTTGTTTCATTCCAGGAAGTGTACCTTTGGAAGCAAAATAAAATCTGCCGTGATCATGGGTGTTAGCCAGGAATTTTGCTAGGGGGTGCAGGCCTTTTGTTGGATGGGAGCAGAACCACAGTTAGCTATGTATTTTTATTTATTTTTGTTGATGGGGGGGGGCAGCTGCCCCTCCCTGTGTCCCTCCCCCCCTTGGCTGCCCATGGCTGTCATATTAAAATGGTGGTTCATTTTAATAAGAGTTGTGATTAAAATTAGTGCATTTCCTTAACTGGGATTATCTCTGGTGGTTTATTTCTAGATATTAAATAGAGCAAAAATCCTTAATGTGTGTGTATGGATGCATGCATGTGCGCGCGCGCACACACACACAGCCTCTAACTGTTGAAAGGCAGGCAGTATTAGGTTTCTAAATCAGGTCATGCACACAGCCATCTGCATACTGATTCGGCAGCCAGAACCCTAGATTTTCAACTGACCTGTTCCTAATGTGAGCATTGCCTGCCAGCACCTTGTTATGCAGTGAAGCAGATTAAATTATGAGGTTTAGTGTGTGGCTTCCGCCACACAGGGGTTTGTCTTTCATGCCTTCCTATGACACACATAAAAATCCAACTCCCCGCCTGCTATTCATTAAAAGAAAAAAAAGATTTATAAGGAGAATTCACTTCTTGGATATCTATTATATGATTCTCTCCCTTCCCCCCCTCCCCGAATTGCATTCCATCCACCCCAGGATAAGATATGAGCCCAGGCTTTTAAATGGAGCCGGAAGTCACCAGAACCCAATTTTGGGACTTAATAAGAACATTTAAGCACATGCAGAGTGCCTTTCCCTCACTTGTAAGGAACTTGCTTGTGTGTCGCAGTTGTGTCACAGGGGTTTAGTCGATTGATTGATTGTGCTTTTATATCACACCATTCTTCCATTGTGAGGTCTCTGACAAGGTCCTAAAGTCCTCCTGCCTCTTTCCCAAAACCTAGTCAGTGCTTTCCCAAGTTTGGGAAAGAGGTTGGAAGGTTGTAGGGTCCAGCCAGAGCGTCGCTTCTCCTTCCCAAAGACTGGTGCCTCAGCTGGGAAGGTGGCTTTGGGCAGAGAGGTGGGGTCAGATCTTTGCCTTGCCCCCTGAGCATGCAACAAGGCCATGTGCAACCTGTGGGTTCCATGTCAAAGTACTTGGTATGAAAAGTTGGGCCGCTCTGGCATAGTATTATTATTTTTTTCCAGTGCACACAGGTTCTGTGGCAGAGAAGTCAATGTGAAAAGCATTCACCAACACTAGGGCACTGGTTTCAATTTTTCTAGAGCACCTGAGGCAACATCTATGCAGTTCACACTGCATGGCAAGACGGTCTTATTAATGGCGGCGGTCTCCAGGATTTCAGAGCATCACTGTAATAATCCATGGAAACTGGAAATGGCTTGAGCATTCAAGAATATCTCACTGAAGAACTGACAAATTCCCACACATTACTGAAAAGACTGTCTCGTTTTTCAAGATGACGTGGTACTTCCTTTTTTTATGCAGTCATTTGTTAGAAAGTTAATCTCTTTCTTTTACTAATGTTCTGGTTTCAGGCTTGCGATGAAAAGTGTGAAAGCATTCACCTGACATAGGCCTTTTGAATTGACTCATTCAAATGTTTTGGGGAATAGGATGGAAACGTATTCTCAAAACAGTTAAGTAAATGCAAGCCCTTTTTGGGCATTCGGGTTACAACCGTGCAAGAGGGGAGCAAGCTCTAGTCTAGTGTCACCCTCCTCCCAAGTTCCAACTCTCCTGGAATTTGAAGGTAAACATTGAAGCAGGGAACCTCCTCTACTTGTGGCAATTCCCCATGCAATCCAAAACCCTGACTGGGGAAAAGAGATGTGCTGGAGGAGGCGGGGCTTGGCAGCATGCCCATGCTCACCCCCATATGTTTACTAACATGCAAGTAAAAAAGAACACTCAAATAGGACTTATAGTCTTGGGTAGAACCTAAAAGGAATGGTATAAGGAGGTATTGGCTCAATAATGCAAGATAGATAGTTTCTCATTAAAATTCAAGCCAGATACATTTCCCCCACCTTATCTACGGCAGATATTGTACATAGTTAGGTAGTATCACTTGACTCACTTGGGCCTATTGTCGTAGTTATCGGCTGCTGTTGCTAGTCTCTCTCCAGTTCCTTCCTCCAGTTTCGTTGAAACTGGGTGGTAGTGCATAGAGTGGATCCAGCCTGCCGTCTAAATGGTTCCAGTTGGAGACCTGTATCTTAACACATTCAGACGTGGCTGCAAATAAGATTCACCCGCCCATTCACAAACTGCTTTCCCCTGGTATCTTATCAAGAGAGAGCATTCTGGGTTTTGTGTGTCACCTGATGATAATCTCTCTCTCTACTGCAGAAACTCAATAAAACATAGAGCACTTGCTTCTGGAAATCCTCAAGGGAGCAGAAAAGGCTTCTCCAGCCAGTGTGGTATAGTGGTTAAGAGCGGTAGACTTGTAATCTGGTGAACTGGGTTCGCGTCTCCACTCCTCCACATGCAGCTGCTGGGTGACCTTGGGCTAGTCACAGCTTCTTTGAAGTCTCTCAGCCCCACTCACCTCAAAGAGTGTTTGTTGTAGGGGAGGAAGGGAAAGGAGAATGTTAGCCGCTTTGAGACTCCTTCGGGTAGTGATAAAGCGGGACATCAAATCCAAATTCTTCTTCTTCTTCTTCTTCTTCTTCTTCTTCTTCTTCTTCTTCTTCTTCTTCTTCTTCTCCTCCTCCTCCTCCTCCTCCTCCTCGAAAGAAAGCCATTTGCAAGTTTCAAGGGGTGAAAGGGAAAGTTGAATTCGTTTTCTAACGGGCTTCTGACTTCTGCACCAAACCGATGAGTGGACCCTTTCTGACATGATGACTGGATCCTTTCTGACATGGAAGCTGCTGCTCTATGGCTCCTTGTGCTTGTGGAGGCAAAATGGCACCAGTCCTATGAAACGTGGTACAAATCCACGTTTTTTACACTTTTTCCTGTGGCAGAAGTGGTTGATGCCGCTTTGATAAGCTGCTGCACTGAGACTTGCAAAGGAGTGTGGTTTTGTTGGCTCAGATAGCCTAGTATTGGCAGTTGTCAAAAGTAACGGTTTAGAGCGGTAGCTGGTGCAGTTTTAAGAATGAGATGGCATTTTAAAATTACATGCAGTATTCTATGTTCCCAGTCGAATGTGATTTTACCTCGTGTGTGTGTGTGTGTGTGTGTGTACCTCCTATGTCTCGCTATGCACCTAATACAATGCATGTCTCCACGTAGATACTTGATTAAAAAAACAGAGGCTCACTTCTTCCCACTCTTGTGTGCTTTGTCATCTGTGAATGGGAGGGGACGCAATAGAGCCTTAGAGAATGTTTGAACTGGTCAGAGATTGTGTGTGTGTGTGTGAAGTGAGTACAGTACAGTAAGGTACTTACGCAGGGGTTACGTTCTGGGGATCGCGCCAAATTTGCATATAGTCGAAGTCCATTGGGTTCAATGGCGGGCGGAGTTGCCAAACTCTTCCCTCTCCCCTCCCCCACTCGACGCCCAATTCCTTCAAATTTTTTTTTTTTTTTAATTGCCAAGCATGTAAAGCTGAATGTATGGAAGGTAAAAGTGCGTAACTTGTGGGTTTACTGTACTCCACTCCTATCAATGTTGTTACCTCTTCAGGGGTTTTAGACAAGAGGCTGAATCCAACTCCCCGTTGTAATCCCATTGCTAAACCACAATACTAGGCGTTTTAAATGTATATTCAATAGGAGTAAAAGCCTGAAGTACTGGGTATATTCAACAGAAACATCTCCTTTAGGTGATGATTGCGTCCCAGCTTCCACAAGTGAGAAAACATTTTAAGAATTCCAAAATTTAACCATGCATTGTTTCTCCCAATACATTTCCCTAATTTTTTCTTCTTCTTCCTCTTCTTCTTCTTTTTTAGGAGAAGCTAAAAATCTTCCTACGTATCCAGGGCCAAACAAGATGAGGGATTGCTACTGTACTGTAAACCTGGACCAGGAAGAGGTTTTCAGGACCAAAATAGTGGAGAAATCACTATGGTAACAACATTTATTTCAAATTTAAAAAGTATCCTAGCAGTTTTCTGCTGCACATTTATTTGGAGTTCAAGATACCCCATTTTGCTTTCTGGAGAAGCTACTGTCACTTGTATAAATTGCCTAGTAGTATCTCAGAATCCTGGAATCTTGTATTTTTCTTTGTAAAAACACACACACAAAGTGTTATTTTCTTGAGAAAACCCATTCGGTAGGGCTGAACTAGATGCGATGGTAATTGCTGCCTTATTTGGGAGTTGCAGTTCATGTGATTTTTAACAGTTGTGTGTGGGGGGGATACCGGGGCTGTGCTTGTTGGTTCTTCCCAACCTCTCCCCCACCTACAGATTGGTGTGGCATATCTGTAGAGAAAGAGCCTTCTCTGTGTATAAGCACTCATATTAAAACCCAGGTATACAGGGTTTTGCATCATGGGGGGGGGGACACCGATTGTGTGGCGCAGGTTCCCCTTTACAAGTGTCCCCCCACCCAAAGTGCGGATATTGGGAGGGTGGCTGCCAGAGACGTGACAAAGGGAAGTGTAGTCGAGTGGTTACGGTTTCACTTTTTCTGTTGAAAATCCATGGAACTTGCAAGTAAATGCTTCAGGTTTTTCCAGAGCACTCCTATAGTTGTCTACTCAGAGGAAAGTCCGATTGAGTTCAGTGAATCTTACTTGCATGTAGGAGTAATCCTTAACTCTCTTGACAATTGAATCCTTCTCTCTTGCTCAGAGGATGAAGCTCCATGTATTTTTACATTTCAAAGATCATTAAAATGGCCCACAGGAGGGTTTATTGTCTTCATTGACGTCACTTTGCTGGACTAATCCAATAACCCTTTCCTATTGAGAAAATAAGTCCTTTGAGGGTGGAGGGAAGAAGGGGGGAAATGTTATTTTTAGACATTCCTATAACATTAAACTGGTGCATTGTAGCTTCTCTGCAACCATGATGTGCTTATTTCTAGCAAAAGCCCATTTAGCTCTCAAGATGCGATCAGGGAATGTTTCCTCCCCACCCCACCCCCCACCCCAGCATAATGTCTTTCTCTCTAGCATACCCCTTTCCACTATCTGAGCAAGGGCAGGGATGACCAAATTTGCAAAACTCAAGGTGGCAATCCTGTGCTCACTTATCTGAGAGTATGCCCCACTGAACAGAGCAAAGCATTATTTCATGTAGACATGTGCTGGATTATACTGTAAGAGCCTTTGCAGAAATCTGTGTACAGCAGAGGCAGCAGTTTTCACCAACATGTCTCCTCTGCCCCTTATTGAAGCAATTTCCCCCAGGTTTCATCTAACTTTGCTATAGTATGGTGAATGCGATAACTTTCTCAACTGCTAATGACTTGTCCACGGTGCTTATTTTCTCTCTCTCTCTCCCAGCTACACCTGTGCCTGACCCACCCACTTTCCCTTAACTTCTAACTTCCTGGCCCAAAATACAACCCCCAGATTGAGTTCTCACATGCATTCTGTCCTCTTGAGTTTCTTGTGAGCTGAGAAATGGGAGTGACGAAAGAAACTGAGAAAACGGAATTAGGCAGAGGTGGGGCACAAGGAAGTGGGTCTGCCCTTCAGTTTTTTTGATGGCCACACCTGACACTCACAACAGAATTTGAACAACTCAAGAGCAGGTGAATGGAGAGCTGACTTGACCCACTTTCTCAGAATGAACATCCTTTCCTTTTCAAGCAAGGGTGGGGTGGAGGAATAAAAAAGGAAAGGATGATTAAGGTTGTCTGTCACTACTTGCAGAAACCGCTGAAATGTATTTAGGCTGCAATTAAGCATAGTTATGCCCTGCTGATTTAACCGCATGCAGGATTACAACCTTAGTGAGTTTAAGAGGTCTCTGCAAAGTGAAGTAAGAGGGAACAAAAGATTTTGTTAAAGGTTTACTCATCGGCGAGACCATTTGGATCATCATGCTCAACATTATATTTAAGGAATCAAATAATAGAATCTCCATCCCAAGGAAAGAATGTGAATATTTGTTCACATCCCTTGCCAATCTTCTCTCTCTTATGTTGAATGCTTATGTTTTCTTCTTATGTTGGATGCTAAGCTCCATGAAGCAGGAGCATGTTCTATCTTTTTTTTTTTAATAATGCTGTAAGCTTCCTGTAAGTTGCTATTGGTGTGTAAATAATTATACAATAAGTTAACAGGCAGGCAAAACGTTTTGTGGCTTGAGGACATACATGCTTCCTTCCACAATCTACAGAAGAGTAATTTTCCACAGCAGGCTGACAATAGCACATGATTCATTCCTCTCTCTCTGTAGCTGTTGATGTAAGTTAGTGATGAGCACAGGTATCTGTTCCGGTCCAAACCTCTTAACCAATTATTGACTTCAAAAGGTGGTGCGGAATGGTACCTTCAAGCAGAACATGTTTTACCCTGGACAGATAGCAGAAATTGCATCTGTTCTCCAGTTCCTTTAGGAACTTTGGCCGTGACTGACCAGTGGTAATTACTTAATGTTGCACTTCACTGGGGCAGATTGCAGACATCTAGGCATTCTTCATTGGAATCAAAGCTTTAAGGAGCGCACATTCTGTTGCGAATGTCATTAAGTGTAGGGTTGTACGGACCGCAAACTTTTAACATTTTCCCTGGGAAGATTCCACGTTTCTTCAGCCCTTTCCCACCCTAAATCCCACCCAAGACCCTTAAAAATGGAAGTGGGAGAGAGAAATGCTAGATCCTTCTGCATTGCTCCTTCCTGGATTCTAAGGTACATAGTGGCATCAGGTTATCCTTATTCAGTATTTGCAGCTAGGCAGATAGCCATGGTGCATGGTTCCAGAACTGAGAGGCATCTGTCCGTCTAGAGAGCCAGTGGAGTATGCCTGCGGGGGTGAAGTCAAACCACTGCATTAGAAGCACCTAAGTGACCTCACCAGGGCACAAGCCTGGCCAAGTGTGTATGGAGGTCCTGGGCTGCCCAGATGACACGAGCCCCCTCTCAGCCTTGCTGATATGGTCCAAAGGAAAAGAAAGCAATACATTTGGCACCAGCTGGACTGCAGGAGTTGCTGGAAGGAGGCATACAAGAAGCCATCCAACTGTCTTAGGGACTCCACTCTGGATTTGTGTAGGGTTTACTCCTTAGCCCAGGTGTCAGCAACCTAAGGCTTGTGGCCCATGGGGGGGGGGTCGTTTAACCAGCCCATGGAGCCCCTCGGTCGGCTCCCGTGCGCTGTGCTGAACCTGCGTGGAGCAGAGTGGGGACCTCCTTCCATGACGTTGGCCGGCTTCCCATTGGCTGCAGGAAGCTCCTACAGCCAATGGGAAGCTGCGCACACCTCCTTCACACTGGAAGGAGCGCCGGAAATAGCGTTTGCGCATGCATGCGTGCGTGCGTGCGTGCACGCACACACACACACACAACACTCCAGCCCACCGCGGCGTCTGTGGGACTGTGAACTGGCCCACGCCACAAAAACTTTGCCGACCCCTGTCTTAGCCTGTTCTTTTCCTGAAGATAACCTGCAAGGAAGTGGAGGTTAAGGATCAAGAGTTTTCCTTCTCCTAGATGGATGTAACCAAGAAATTGGGTTTCACAAATGAAATGCATCCCATATAGATCAGCCAAGCCAGTTGCAAATAATATAATATAA
The DNA here is from genome assembly GCF_009819535.1 of Lacerta agilis. Taxonomy (NCBI): domain Eukaryota; kingdom Metazoa; phylum Chordata; class Lepidosauria; order Squamata; family Lacertidae; genus Lacerta; species Lacerta agilis. The sequence continues at coordinate 75,992,687 of NC_046315.1, forward strand.
AATTAGACTTTCCTTCATTGAGAGTCTCTTTTATTTTGGCTGTATAAACTGCTTGGACCAAATCTGGAAGTTAAGTAGAATCATACCTAAATACAGTATTGAACTCCTGTGAATAAGCATATATACATTTGCCCATATGAATTATCAACATTGCCACATGTTGTGAAGTTCTTCTGCAGAAATTGATTCTCTAGGTGTGTATTCTTTCACGTTGTAGCTGGTCAGTCCTCTTATGGCGAAAAGAAGAATACCGGAGAAAGCTGTTGCAAAAGCAGCAGCTTTGGTTCCTGCCTCCCACTTTGTCTAGTAGTTCTACTTGGCTCTGAACCAGACCATCATGCCCAACGGGTGAACTGCTTATGAAAGTGTGTCACAACAAGGCTGAAAAGATTTCAAATACCCAGAAGCTACTATCAAATATTTAGGAGCAATCACTATTCAGAGGCTGAGAAAATGCTTAAACTAATCCACGAAGGCTTGTGCCATAATAAATTTGTTACTGTTTTAATGTGCCACAAGACACTTTGTAGTTCATAAATTTCTAGTCATCCTGCCTTCCTTTTTTATAACCCCTCAGCACCTGAGATTTTCCAGTCCTGCTATCCAAGGGTGTGTGTATGTTCCCCCCCCCCCCCCTCTCTCTCTCTCTCTCTCTCTCACACACACACACACACACACACACATTCATTCTGCAATGGGAAGTGCTGAGGCGATCCAGAATTCAAAAGTTGCTGGATGAGCAGGGAAGAAATAGTACTGAAAGCAAAAGTATATTCAAAATACTAGGATGTATAATTTATATTGTTGTTTGTATCCGTCTGTCTTGGGAGACAATGGAAGAGTTTGCCTTTGGGGGTAAAGTTGAACTGTTGTAGAGTTACAGAGCCTGCTGTGGCTGTAGATAGGGGACAGAGATGTTTTGTTGCAGCTGGGGCAGATGGAGGCACCCAGTTTTGCTGCTATAGGTGCACCATGGTGTTTCATTTCTTGCATTACTCTTGAACGCTGCTAATAAAATTTAAACGAATACCAGCCTCATTTTTGCAAAAAATTAAAACACTCACATTTGATCTAAATTTCTTTTAAGAGATTAATTCCCTCCTCACAAGAAATTAATGTTAACCCGTTTATAATGAAGCTCTTTTGGGAAGGACATGAGTTCCTTACTGGAGCTAGTCCAGAGGTAAATTCACTCAAGAGTGTTTTATTATTATTATTATTATTATTATTATTATTATTATTATTATTATTTAAAAGGATTTTATTCTCTGAGCAGATATTTTTGGCCACTGATAGGATTTGTTTCGGCTTCAGTAAAGAAGAAAAGCTTCAAAGATTCCACCATGTCCTTTGATATTTTGACGGGTTGTCATTAGAAGTAAATGGTGTTTGAATGATTTCCAGCAGCACTGAGGCAATCCCAGCCCCCTTGAGGAGGCTGGCTTCCTCCGTTCTGCTCCCAGGCCAGTCCTCCCTCCCTCCAGGCTATGCTAGGTTGGCTGCCTTTTGCACCTTACGATAATGGGTGCTGGCATTTCTCTCAGTGTCTGAGACTTGGGAGCAAATAAATCTGCAGCTCTTAAAAAAAAAAATGTGTTCAAGTGTGGGGTGAAACGTAGCCCACCGAGACCTGCTTGTCTCAAGGATCTTCAGCATGATTAGGGGGGGAAATAATTGCAATTTTTAAGATCATTTTTCAGCCAAATATGGGGATGCCCATGCATCTCTAATTTTGGCAGTATATTTTGTGAAACTCGTGTTCTTTATTCATTCTTGTATGCCCCCACTTTAGAATGATGCAACCTGACTGTTGACAGTTTAGTAAGGAACCTAGGATTCAACATTACAGCAGTTTCAGCGGCCTTGTTTTGCTTGTCCATGTAGTGAAAAGGCAAAAATGACATCCCAAAGCCAGTGTGGTGTAGTGGTTAAGAGCGGTAGACTTGTAATGTGGTGAACCGGGTTCGCTTCCCTGCTCCTCCACATGCAGCTGCTGGGTGACCTTGGGCTAGTCACACTTCTCTGAAGTCTCTCAGCCCCACTCACCTCACAGAGTGTTTGTTGTGGGGGAGGAAGGGAAAGGAGAATGTCAGCCGCTTTGAGACTCCTTCGGGTTGTGATTAAAGCGGGATATCAAATCCAAACTCTTCTCCTCCTCCTCCTTGTTCTCTCTAAGAATGCCACCTCAGAGGGCTCTTCCTGAATTTGGGACAGTACTTTTTTTTTTGGGGGGGGGGGTGCTGCTTCAGTGAGGAAGCTTGAGACCTTTTGAATTGGCAGGATACATCTCTCGATTTCTACCATAGATCAGCACCCCTAACTGAAGCTGCTTTGTCACTAGCAAGAGTTGGACTGAGCTCATGAGTGTATGAATGGAAGTGTCTCATAGACACTTTGAGTTGCAGAGGCACCTTTTCCACAGCCCTGTTAATTTTCTTTATATTTGCATGTAGCTCACAGTTGCTAGGAAGTACTTTTCATTTGTTCCAAGAGAATGAATCAGGCATTTCTAAACATTGTAGATCAGTCAGAGGATGTAATATTTTTTTGTGGCATTTAAATGACTTTGTTTTTTAAAGCACATTTAAAATCCACATGTAAGCAATTCTGTTTGGGATACTCCATTATTAGTCTATACACACACACACACACACACACACACACACTTTTTTCTTCCTCATTTCCATTCCAAACGCAAGTAACACAATAAACATCAAGTCTGCTTTTTAAATCTCTAGCTTAGAATTAGATGCAATGTTTTATGACTCCTAAACGGAGTGAATGGTTGTCGTCTGAGAGACTGAATGTTGTGAGAGAGCTTGTCATGCAAAATGTTTTAAGCGTTATTAAAGTTTAAGTTCTGAAACCATTTTGGTTAAGGCGCCACAAGAAGCCACTCACTACTGAGAGTAATTCCATAGACTCCGGCAAGGAGTTAATTGTGGGATTTACCTGTAATTGCTAAATTTCATTATATTTCTGGGGTTAGAAGATTAACTCTGACAAGGTTTGCAGTTAAGGAATGCAGACTGTTACACCCACATATTTAATCATTTTCTATCATTGCACCTAATACTTCAATTAAACTGGATCATCAATTTAAAAAAAAAAATGTATACAAAAACTTAATGGGAAAAGAACTTTTCACTGTTTTTCCAGCCACAGCTCCTTCAGTTTCTGTGAATGATGGCAATGACAGCTGTTGACAAGAGCAACAGACACAATCAAGATGAGAAATAACTTTCAAATTGAAGACAGATTTGCAAATAAGCCTGCAGAAATTCCTGGCTTGCACTTGCTGCTAATTTGCTTGTCCATATACACATGGAAAATAAAGTGGATGTTGATTTTCATTTATGTCACAAACGTATATTCCAACATTTATTCTTATATCCAGTCTTCAAAGCAGATGTCACATTGCAGTGCATTTCCTTCTCTTGGGGAATAGATGAATAAATAAATTGTGAATTGAAATTTAACATTCTGTCCAGAAATGCGCATCAGTTTTCATCCTGATAAAGATGAATTGAATTATCAAGGTGCAAGCAATAAAGTGTTAAACTAGGTCTCATTTGGATAGGTCATTAATATTGCTTAAAATTAAGGGCATGATGCAGCGAAAGCTAGGCGCTTTTAAATTCCATTGAACATCCAATAATTTTAGGGATTTTCCCAGAAACAAGTTAATGTGAGTTTGTGCCCAATGAGTGCTAGTTATCATTTCTTTGCAGTTCTGCTGCATAAACTTTTCAAACAAGTGAATATAATCATTGTAAAATCTGTAACAACCTGGAAACCTGAAAAATATATGCTGTGCCCTGCCCCCCACTCCAGGGTGCAATAACACAATTCCAACTTATTGACTGCTGTCAATGCTTACAAATAATATTCAGGTTGTATATAGTTAGGATATATTTTAGGACAGCTTAGGCCCCAAATACCTGAGAGACCACCTCCTTCCCTATCTCTGGGGTGGTAAGATCAGCAGAGGGGGTAGTCCTGCCACCCTTAGAAGTTGGAATGTATATGACATGGAATATGACATTCTATGTGGTAGCCCCTCAATGGTGGAATTCCCTCCCTGCAGAGGTGCATTTGGCAACCTTGGGCGAATACTCAAGGCACACACCTCTTCACCCTGCCAGCAACTCCTCTCCTCATGACAGGAGCGAATAAGCCAATAATTATTATTCCCTTTTCTTCTGAACCAGAAAACTGTGTTTCAGAACAAGTCATGATATTATGCCAACTTGAAACCATGGCTTTTTATAGCCTTATTATTCCAAAGCTGTTGGCCCATAGTTTCTGCAGATGACATCTGGGTTTGTTTGCAGGCACTACGTGAGTGGCCGAATGGCTTGTTCTTCTCTCAGTCTTTTAAACCGACATATAGGGTTGCCCAAACGTGGCCAGTTTTTAAAACCTATTCAGTAGAATTTGTTTACTTTAAATGCATGTTTGCAGACTTGCAACAGCTGCTTCTTGATTCATGATTTTGGTTTTATTGATGGGCCTCATATTGTTGGAATATGTTAGCAGCAAGAGCGTGAGTCTGTAGTCTTCTTTTGCACAATTATTTCACATTAAAATTGTGAAACGGGGGTCAATTAATCTGCCCCTGGGGTTAATAATCACTCTGGGGTGGCGGTCTCTGTCTCCCCACTCTGCCCTCAGTTAGTAGAATTCAAGAAAAACGCCATTTGAGACTCTTTAACAGTTTTCTTGTCGGGGTGGAGTTTTACGTCTGTCCCTGAATTATATCTGATTCTTAAACCTAACTGATTGTGTCCTATCTTCTGTCTATGTAGCACTTCAAATATACTGAGCATCATTATAAATATGTGGTGATGCATCACTTCAGATCGCATCCAGTAGGGTTCCCTGGGAGCAGTGGGGCTTCCATTTCTCCTCCAAAACAAAACGGGAAGCGCCATTGCACCCTGGGAAGTCTATTGCACCACTGGAACTGCCACATTGGATATGGCCTGATATGTCGCAGTTGCCAAATTTTGGTTGTGTAAGCATTCCTCTTTCTTGTCTTCAGTTTTTCTTCATTGAGAAACAATTACCGGAGCTAATATTTTAATTATGAAAATATATTGTGTAGTGCAACCGCTTTGCATTGCATCTCAGCCTTTGCAGTAGCGCAAAGAATAAGAATGCATGCATGCTTGTATTCCGTAACATCTATGGAAAGGCAGCTGGGTTCAATTGGAAGACGAAGCATGACGGAGAAGCAGCTGGCTTCTGATGGTGGGAGGCAATGCATTGGGGACATACTGCTTCCCCCTCTCCCTTGGCTAAAACATGCAAAGCGGTTGGGAAGAGTGGCATATCCGTTTCAGTACCATCTGTGCATACAGATAATCTGGGGCGGGGTCCTTGTGCACTGATAGCCTATAGGGAAGCAAGTGGGATAAATGGAAGGGGGGAGGAATGGGAGTACAGCAAGAGCAGCTTACCATCACCAGGCAACTGCATTACGTAGGCCAGGAACTTTTGTTGTTGATTTCCTGTTTCTAAATACTCTCATTTCTTTTTGTTTTGCACAGTCCCTTTTATGGAGAAGACTTCTCTGTGAAATTCCACGAAGTTTTCGTCATCTGTCATTTTACATTTTTGATAGAGATGTCTTCCGCAGGGATTCAATTATTGGTATGTGTTGTTGGGTCGTGTCCCCCCCCCCCCGCTACTTCAGTTTTAAAATTCAATTATAACCTCCAAATTGTTCCCCAGCAGGAGCAGTTCTGTGCATTCTGACAATGCACATGACTAGGATTGTGATTCTTTTTTTCTTTTTAGGGGTACAATGAATATTTTAGCATGCTTTTAATTATTGGTCGAGTTTTAAGTAGCCTTGTGTGGGTTTAAAGAAAATTCTATATAATAGAGGTAAAGAAGAAATTGCATTCAAAACCAAGGTGTTCATGATTTTTCCTTACTTCGTTGTGACGTAAAAACAAGTTAAAACACCATTTTACAAAAAAAAAATTAAAGAATTTACTTGAACATGCTATGAACTGCATGGTTTAAATTTATCTGTTAAGAAGGATAAAGGAGATTAGTCAGCCCTGCTTATTGCTGAATGGATGCTTAATTTCAAACTCTTGTTATCATAAGCAATAAACTTTTCGGGATTGGTAATTGAAATATTTGATTCGCCTTACAGCTTAAATAAATGATAATTCATCTCTATAGTCATTGTGTGTTTTCATAGTAAAGCAATGCATTGGGGGGGTGGTTGTGTGTGAATGTTCTGCTTTGGCACTTGAAGAGCATGTAAGATACCAAATTGGAGAGGGAGCGGGGGAAGGAAGGCAGCAAGTATTGCAACATAAACTATAAAACGAAAGAAAAATCAGCATGTATTCTGGAACAGGATGAAAGAGGTAAAAATGCATCATGTCTAAAATTATTGCCATGACCAGCATAGCGAGTTAGTTTATAAGGCCCCATAAGTTCCTTATGTCAGATACGGGGCAATATTTCGGTAGGGGGCATATTTAAAAATTGTTTCCCGTTGATCTAGCATAGTTGTGTGAAATTTTTGCAAGGACTTCCTTTTCCCATCAAAATCAAAATCTGCCCTTACCACCCTAAGGAAGTTTTGTATTTATTGGGAAACCCAACACATTGAAAGACAATTGAGAACAGTGAAATATTCAGTGTCGCTTCATTGACTATCAGCTGAGCTGCCTGTTCCTTCTCTGATTTTCTATGCCCACCCCCACCCCACCCAGTTTTATTGTGGTGTTGTTTGCTTACTGAGGAATACAAAGTCAGACAAGGAGCCCCCAAACACTTGATCACATTTCCTGTGCTTAATCAACATAAGTGACAAATCCAAAAATTGAGAAGCAGGTTGGCGAACAGACAACATTCTTAAGAGCAACGTACCTCTTTCACACTGAGGAGGAGTGGCCCTGAAACGGCAATGGATGACCCGGAATTTATGGTGTTATTTGCCAATATGCTTTCATTTTCCTGAAAATGAAGGCTGTTGATTTATAGAACAACATCAAATGTGTAGTTGTGTATTTGTTGTGTGGAGTTTTGGATGCCTTCCTTAAGGAGGTGTTTCTGTTTTTAGGAAGTCACAGCAGCATTTTGACAGCGGTCAAATTGTGTAATGTATTGTTGCTTGGAGAAATGCCATTATTTCTTCATTATTTCAGGAAAATAGTTTGAAATGTGGCTATGGAAGTGTTCACAGGGACTTAATAGTCACTTTGCTATCTGCAATGTGTGATGTAGCATCTGCTTCCAGCTCCCTCCCCTGCCCCCCGTTTATGTCATGTTGTGACATTAATGACCAATAGCCAACTTTCAGAGTGGACTTGAATGGGAAAGCCATTGCACACATTACAGTGGTACCCCGCTAGACGAATGCCTCGCAAGACGAAAAACTCGCTAGACGAAGGCATTCGTCTAGCGGAAGGCTGCCCCGCAAGACGAAAAAGTCTATGGGGCTGCCTCGCAAGACGAAAAATTTTCGTCTTTTTTTTTTTCGGTTTGCGGAGCGCGGCTGTCATTGCCGCTCCGCAAGACGAAAAACCCGCTAGACGAAAATTTTCGCAGAACGAATTATTTTCGTCTAGCGGGGCACCACTGTACATTTTTATCATTTTAGCTTATGACAGAGTTATACTTTGTATGCTGAAGATTCTAGATTTATTTCCCAGAATCTGAGGTATTATGTATTGGAACAGGGCAGGTATCTATCTGCCTGAGTCTCGGAACGCCATGCTGGAGAGAGTAAATAGTAATGAGCTAGAACCACCAATAGTCTTATTCTAATATGGAGTTTCATATCCTCTCTAACAAGATGTCACTGATGACTGGCTTCTCCAGACTCTCAGCTCCCATGAGAATTGTAATGTGATGAATTGGATAAAGCACTCTGCGATCCCAAACTTCTCCTTAAATTCTGAAGAGTTTTTGATTGTTTGGAAACACTTCAAACCAACCTTAGTACACCTTGGAGCCCGGCACGCTTCCTTCAGCGCACGTACCTCTCCTGTACGTTCTCCTTGCTGCCGTCTCCTGTGCTATTCAGCAGAGTTATCTTCTCTTATCTTCTCTCACGCAGCGGGGTTGTGTATGCCAGCATATTACAGACAACAGAGTCCGGCTTCTTTCTAATCTAGAAGCTTTATTTTACAAGGCATAAATCTACATTCCTGGAGAGACGCAAGACATTTTGCCGTCTTCTCCCTTCTCCGTTCTCCGGACAACAGAAACAGAAAGTATCACACTACACAGTACAACAGCACACAGAGCATCCGGTGACGCTCTTCCTCCTGTGGGTGGGACAACCTGGTTGAGCTTGTTAACTCTAAAAGCTCCAAACCTCTACACCCCCTCTTGTCCCGCACACAGGGGCGTTGTAAGCTTGCAGCTTACCTCACACAAACCCTCACAGAACTCCCCATGACGTTGGAAGCTCAGGGGCTTCGTGAACCCAACTCTCTGGTTCACCTGACCAGGACAGTACTTCAGCTTCTTCAAGCCGGTCTGAACGCACACGTCTCGAAAGAGAACGTCTAGGTGTTTGGGTCTGGCCTTGACTTGTCCAGACTCTGCCACTAACAAACAGAGTTGGTTGTCCTCCCAAACCATCACGGGCAGGCAACTCTGAACGCAGATCTCTTGGACCAAACACCTATAGAACTCCAGTTCCCTGCAAAGCACTGACAACGCACTGTACCTGGCTTCTGCACGAGAACGAGCAATGAGGCTCTGGCACCGGGACTTCAGCCCGCCTAGAGCTCCTCCACACTGTACAACCATTTCAGACACAGATTTCCTGTCCTCGGAATTTGCCCAACCGCCGTCGCACCAGCGCGTGAGCTGGGGCTCACTGGTAGCTGACAACTCCGGGCAAAACTCCTTAGTCTCCTGCAAACTCTGGAGCACTCTCACCATGCCATTCCAGGCATGCATGCTGGGATTTGCAGCCACCTTGCTGAACAGATCCACAGCAACTGCTATGTCAGGTTTGCTCAACCGTGAAGGAAACAACAGCCTCCCAGGAGCTGACCTAAACACCTCGGGGCTCTCGAACTCAGAGCGTTCCCCGGTCTGACTGTCCTCACCTAGACACGTCTCCATGGGTGTTCTGACACTAGCACATTCAGACACTCTGAACTTCTTCAACGACTGAACTACCTCAGCAGTCTGACTGAGCAAGACACTACCGTCTTCGGCTCTGTCTACCTGCACACCTAGGTAAACACCAACAGGGCTTAGGTTCCTGAGCTGGAAAGACTGACCAAGCTCCTCTGCGAACCGTTGCACCTGTCCCCTGGTCTCCACCAGGTAAAGCATGTCCGCACCGGACTGCAGAACTAACTCCTGCTCTGGACTTACTCCTGCCAGAAACAGGCAGCTATCAGCACAACTCTGGCTGACACCTAGCTTTCTCAAAGCTTCTTGCACGCCTGAGGACCAATCTCTGGCTGACTCCTTCAAGCCAGTGATTGCCTCGTGCAAACTCCACACCTGATTTGGCCCGTTGTCCTCGAACCCTGGCGGAGGTACCTCGTACCTCTCCTCATCCAGGTCGGAATCCAAACAGGCATCCAAACCAAAGTGGCTTGTCTCAAAACTGCTTTGAGTCGCGACCGCTAACAGCATGCACGTGGTTTCGCTTCTGAGAGAGGGCGCGTCCAGTACCTCGTAACAATGGACCCCCTCCTCCTGAGTGAAACCTCTGGCTACTGACCTAGCCTCGCACTGCAACTCGCCAGTTGCTGCCGTCTTGAGTCTGCACACCCAACGACCTTCTGACAGCGTCGTGGTTGTGCACACACCCAAAGACCTCACTGAGCTTACCTGCTCTACCATGGCATCCTGCCATCTCTGGGCCTCACCCTGAGATACCCATTGAACCCTCACAAGGCTCTCCGGTTCACACTGAACCAAACAAGCACTCACGCTAGTGGCCGTGAACCTTTCGGGCAGAATCCCTTCAGTGGATCGTGCAGACTGCTGTGATACCACTTCAGATTCTCCCTCTGCTCCAGTTGCACTGGACTCCACCTGCACGTCCTTGACGTCAGGCATCTCACCTACAGACTTGCTGCGCCTGTGCATCCTAACTGAACCACCTAAGGATGACATTGGCGCGCCTTTGGGCTCCTGCTTCACTGCCAAAGAACCCTGCTCTTGCTCCGGGATGAGACCTGCGCCAGGCTCTCCTGGAGAAGAGTTGCCACACAAAGAGTCGCCAAACGTGGCCTGCCTCCTAGTCCGTGACATAGGAGTTGCGGGTGCACTCCCAGGCTGCTGCCTTGGAGTTGCCCCTAGCTGCGCTGCACCCTGGTGATGACCGGGAACTCGGCCCGAGCCACCAGCAGGTGCTAAAGCCACAGCAATACCCCCTCTTGGGGCTGATCCACCTGGACCATTGCCACCAGCAGGTGGCGCATTGGCCTGTCCAGCACTGACAGGACCATCCAGAACATCAGGGCTTCTAGGGATGTGTTCCAATCCATTCTGCTCAAAGAATTCAGCACTCCTGCTGACTAGAACCTGGGTCTGGTCACTATCTGGGCTAACTAACCTCCAGCTACGCAAGCTGGGTTCGTACCCACAGAAAAACGCTTTCGGAACCTTGGTACCACCCAGTTCCACCCAGAACCCTTGAGGAAGCTCTGCATCCAAGAGCATGTCTTCAGTGGCAGCATGCAGCATCCTTTGCTGCCTCTCTGCAAGACCACATACCTGTGAAGAAAACAGGTTAGTCACACTGTGCTTACTCCCCCTCTCACTGAGGACCTGGGAACAGCCTACTCCAGTAGAAACCTGCTGTTCCACTGCAACCAGTGGTGCTGCCTCAGTTGCCTCCTTGAGCAACGCAGACCACATGTGGTGAGAGAAAGCATCAGCCAAACACTCAGAACAACACGCTCCCCCCAGGTTAGCTTCTGGCATCCCTTCAGAAACAGCCACATGAACCAGGGAAAAGGGACGCGTGGTTTCCCTTTCAGACGCGGGGTAGCAGGATGTCGACTCCTCGACCTTGCAAACCCTGCAATCAAGAAAGCTGTTACATGCCCTTAACTTGCACCCTTCAGAGAACTCAGGCTGCTTCAGCACACTGTCCCAGTGGCGACTTGCCAGCCTTTGGTACCACTGACACAAACATAAGTGGTGCACGGGCACATTGGTGCACTGAGCAAACATTCCATCAGTGCCACCTCCCCCTGTTCTGGATTGAGACTTCTTAACAGCAAACAGCCCGTCCTGGCTGCCTTTCACGCGTAGAAGCATCTTCTGGCCCCTGCAATCAGAACAGGTGATAAGCACAAAGCAAACAGCAAAAACATTAGACAGAAGGTTTGACATAAACAGATACACAGCCACATCAGCAACCAAAGAAAACGCCAGTTCTGTCCCTTGGATCTGTCCCTTGACTGTTAGCAAAAAGTCAAGCCTTTTCTTGCCTCCAACAGTCAGTTCTCCAAACTGCTCTATAGAAAAAGATATGCAGTTCCTCACAAGTCCACCAGGAGGAACGACGACGACGGCAACCATCACACGCAGCCCACCAGGGTTGGCCTTCGTTGCCACGGCAACTGCACGACAACAGTAGGCATCCTCTTCCGCCTGGGCTGTGGTAGAGCTGTTGCGATTCTCATGGCCAGTACCACACGCCATGTCCTTGGCCTTATCTTCAGCCATGCACGTCAACAAAAGACCAGGTGCAGGCTACGTGCCAAAAGACAGCTCCACAGTGAAGGCGTTTACGCTGGCTTCAGACTTGGAAACAGCCCCCTCCCTTTCTGGGAGCAAAGCCCACGGCGATCTGGCCCCCCTCCTGCTTTCCATGGCACTGTTGCTGCACAACAGCCATAAGCCGAGCTGGGGGCGAGCTTTCCAAAGCCACTTCAGCCAGTCCCTCAGCCCCGTGAAACTGGGCTAGGGTCTTCTTCCAGGCTTCACAAGCACTGGCCAGACCTTCCTCCTCACAGGCGTTGGCCAAAACATCAACGCTCTCAGGGAACAGCCCTCTGCATTGAAGCTGTGAGGCTGGAGGTGCTTGCAAACAAAAGCTTCCCTCCTCCTTGCTGGGAATGCTATGGCTCCCTCCATCTTGCCCAGGGTAGCGTACTCACGAATCTGTAGCTTCTTACCCGGCTCCACAGATGGGGGTTTCACCAGAGAGGTACAACTGCTTTTGCAGCCCTCGATCTGGGCTTCCCTGCTGCCTTCCAACCTCTGGCAGCAGGTTTTAGGCTCCTGAGCCATTCAGCAGACTGCTGAATGCTCCTGCTGGCAAAGCAAACTTCCCTGGATGCTCCATCACAGTCCAAGCCAGGGAGGCACTTCTCAGCTTGGCACACACGTTCTGGATCCTTGGAACTGCTCCAGAACCAGTCCAGAATCGTAAACAAGCACAAATATGGGACCATAACCTGAAGAGTTTTTGATTGTTGGAAACACTTCAAACCAACCTTAGTACACCTTGGAGCCCGGCACGCTTCCTTCAGCGCACGTACCTCTCCTGTACGTTCTCCTTGCTGCCGTCTCCTGTGCTATTCAGCAGAGTTATCTTCTCTTATCTTCTCTCACGCAGCGGGGTTGTGTATGCCAGCATATTACAGACAACAGAGTCCGGCTTCTTTCTAATCTAGAAGCTTTATTTTACAAGGCATAAATCTACATTCCTGGAGAGACGCAAGACATTTTGCCGTCTTCTCCCTTCTCCGTTCTCCGGACAACAGAAACAGAAAGTATCACACTACACAGTACAACAGCACACAGAGCATCCGGTGACGCTCTTCCTCCTGTGGGTGGGACAACCTGGTTGAGCTTGTTAACTCTAAAAGCTCCAAACCTCTACAAATTCTAAATATTAAAAACTGCTCTTGTTCACGAAAATAAGATGTGTGTGCGTTTTCTCTGCTTATGTTCAGATAATAAAAAAACTTGGGTTTCATAAATGGAGATAACATGCAAGCTTCAGGCACCTTCAGCTGTTTCATTCCTTCCTTTGCATGAGCCAGGAAACCATAGCTAACCATAGCTGCCCATTACATCTGAACTGCAAAACTATGGTTAATGGCTTGCAAGCAAGCTCAGAGTATGAAGCTGTGGTTTAAAGTTGACTTCCATATTCCAGCTTTGTTTGGAAGCCATTAACCATAGTTTCCCCCTTCATGTGTAATGGGGATCTATGATTAACTTTGGTGTCCTGAGTTGGTTTGCTGCTCATGTGAATGGAGGGGCAGTGTGGGTTCATGTTGTTTCATATGAAACTGGTGCATATCTTGAGTTAAGTCAAGATTGGATCTTCTGAACTTGGCCATTGTGTTACAATAGAAAGAAAGAAAGATCTATATACCTATGCATCGGGAACTTTACTTGGGAATGTATTTTGAATGTCTCCTTATTAATCTGGTAAACCGCTCAAGAGAAAATCAGTATAAAACTTAGATGTGTCAGGGAGGAACTTCAGAAGAACCTCAGGCCAAACCTAGAGATTAGGCAAATAGCAGAATTCTCAGCAGGGCTGCAACAAACAGTTTGGCATCTGTGACCTTCAGTTGAAAACAGGAAACATGCTACATCATCTGATTGTTTAGCACTTCTCTGAAGGAATAAAGGAATGCTTATACTGGGTGTCCTTCATGTGACAGATATACAATTATTTCTGGCCTAATTTAGAAAGCAGAGAGACAAATTAGAATTTAAAGCTTTTATTCATGTTGGAAACCCCCCAAGTCCAAACATGAGACTTTTCTCTTCAACATAACTTTTAGACTGGCTTATGATAGAGCCTGTGTTCAACAGGGTACTGCTTGCAGCAACTGCATTCTAAAGTGCTGGAAGACAGTATTGCCTGAGATCCATGGGCTGGTTTGGTGAGTCAACCCTAGAGCCCAATCATTGTAACTTGCAGGTCAGACTCTGTGATAGCGCATTATGTCCTATCAGCATCTCAAAGGAGCTGATGCAGTGGCTGATCTATGATAAAACAGCCATGTGATTCCCTTGTGAAATTCTATGAAATCCTGACAGCTTTGTGCATCCAAAAAGATACCTAGCAGAAATGTAGTTTCTGAAGGTATTATCACTGGGTATGTGTAAGTACTGTCCTAAACGACTCAGGACCACAATTGCTCAAGGACCGCCTCTTTCCATATGAACCTACCCGGATCATCTTCTGAGGCCCTCCTTTGTGTGCCTGCTCCTTGAGAGGCCCACAGGGTGAGAATGGGCCTTCTTTGCAGTGGCTCCCAGTCTGTGGAATGCCCTCCCCAAGGAGGTTCGCCTGGTGCCTTCATTATACACCTTTAAGCATCAGGCAAAAACGTTCCTTTTTAACTAGGCCTTTGGTTGATCTGATTTACATCCTTTGCCCTTTTAAAATGTGTTTTTTGGGGGGGGAGCTATTGGCTTGTTCTTTTTATTTTTTTGTATTTTGTGGTTTTATATCTTGATTCTATTCTGTGAACTGCCCTGAGACCCCCGCGTATAGGGCGTTATTATTATTATTATTATTATTATTATTATTATTATTATTTCACTGCCATATAACTGTATTATGCAGTCTCCCCTCCACCCTTTTTATGGACCACTTGGGTTGGATAGAACACTGCCCCATCTGCTAAAAAAATTAAATGAACCTTGTCTAAATATGATCTTTGGTTTCAAGACCCACTGAAATCTGTGATTTAAAAACAAAACGGAACACCCAAGGAAAGCAGAAGTCAGGAAGAAAGAAGGGTATTCTTTCAAGTGACATCTGTTCCATTTGGTTTTATGGTGAAAAGGTTATCTCAGATCAGCTACTGCAGGCAGGTTTCTTATCACATGAATGCAGTACAGTACTTGCCAATATAGATAGCATGGCCTGTCACTTGATAAGATTTGTCTGTTGACTTGGGTCCTGTGCTTTCATAGGAATACGTTTTTAGGTGCCTTGGTTCCACGTAAGAAAAATCCTAAGCTTGAGTGAGGCAGGACCTTCAATTGGACTAATTAATTTTTAAAATCGTGGAAGCGCCTGCTTTCATTTTATATATGGAATTCTTCAGACATACTGTAGTTAAGTTTTTGTTTTATCGTGCTACGCCGGTTCTGTTTTCTATTTTTTTCTTTTACCATTTCCCTTCCCGACAGTAGTAAAATGTAGATTCGTTTACGGAAGCGAATGATAAATGAAAAGAAATTTAAGCACAACATATCTGAATGCATAGCTTTGCAGAGTGCTAAACCTGAAATTAACACCGAACAATCATGACCTGGGAATATGTGGTGTCAATAGCAAGATTATGCCTTTCCCCACCAAAAATAAAATTATCTTCAACTTAGTTCCCTAGCCTGACGTTTGGGCTAGGAAGCCATGTTCAATTAACTTTTTTAAAAACTTCCCTTTAAACTTTGCTTATATTATATATTAGAATCTTGAACAAATTTGTAATAAATTGTAACAGCATGGATTATTAATGCTATCAGTTATACCAGTACCATTAGATGGGAGTCAAGTCGGCAACAAAAATGCTTCAAATAGGAGTGCTAAATAATTTTTTAAAGCAGGGAGAAACTTGCCAAAGAAAGGAGTGTTTACTGTGTAGAGAGTCCTGTAAGAAACAATCTGTGTTTTAAATTACCGTATTTTTCCGTGTATAAGACGATATTTCCCCCCCAAAGTTTAAAATTGGGGGTCTTCTTATACATGCAATGTTGCAATTAATATATAAATAAATACATGCCCCCATCCATATTCTCCCCCCCACCCAGCCTCCCCTCACTACTGGCCTCACGACAAACCCTGGTCTGGTACTCCCAGCTCAGCAGCCACCACTCCGGACATTGTCCCTTCCACCCGGTTCCTTCAGCCGCCCCCTGGCTAACTAGACCCCCCCCATTCCCCGAGCGCACTCACTCTGGCAGCCCTGGCAGTCACAACTCCTCACAGCGGGGGAGGCAGCAGGCAGACCGTTTGGGCCCAAGGGGCAGAGTGCAGTTCGCTCCCCTGGATGTTTGAGAGTGGAGTAGAAAAAAGCAATTTGACTTCTGCAGCATACAAATTCCCTCTTAAAGGGTTATTTAGCTACGATTCTTGCATTGCGGCGCTGACCAGTTCCCTGCCGTCGGGGGACACGCTCTCGTTCCAGTTCAGCTGCCCGGCTCCATGCCAGCGCCACAGCCACTCCAGTTCTTATACTGCATGTAATAATATTATTATTATTATTTATTTGTACCCCACCCATATGGCTGGGTTTCCCCAGCCACTCTGGCCGGCTTCCAACAGATATTAGGAATAATGCTAAAATAATAATGCTGACTAGCCCCCCAAAATAAAATAAAAAATATTACCTACCGTAATTATGATACTAAATATATTGATAAAGCTGTTCTGTTTGATGTTTAAATATATGGTACTAAATATACCAGTGTTTTGAATATTTAATAAAATATCAAAGTTGTTCTGTTTGGTGTTTACAATATTTATTTATTGATTTTGGGCTCAAAAAATAGGGGTCGTCTTATACATGGGGGCGTCTTATACACGGGAAAATGCGGTATGTCCTGTCCGTAGAAGACTGGTACAGTTGTTTTTTTGAACTGAACATTTCCCCTATAATGTATATAGAGATGCCTATATGTATTCAGCATGATATTTTATAATTTGATGTATTTTCAGGAAAAGTAGCGATATTGAAAGAAGATTTGCAAAAGTACCATAACAGAGACACCTGGTTTCAGCTGCAACATGTTGATGCTGATTCAGAAGTACAGGTAAGATGGTTTCTTTCATTGCTGTATCATAAGCTGCCCAGTGATTGTGAGCTTAACAATTCAAATAGAATAGCTGTTGGATCCCTTTATTTTTTTAGTTGAGAACAGCAGGTAGGGGTTATTTGTAGGGTGTCTCAAGTAGTCTCTGCATAATAGCAGTTCTATGCAGCCTAGCTCCAAGAAGTTAATTTTATAACATGTTGTAAGAAGCATATATTAATCTGGTAGTGGTATCTGCACAGACAACCCTGTTTCCTTCTGCGTGGAAAGAGGAAATCGTACAGTGCCTCTGATAACATTGTGTGCTTGCTTTTGTTAAATAGCTGCTGCAGCCTGCAACGGATCTTCATTATTATGTAGAATAATTTCTTTATTTAAAGCATTTCTTACCTGCTTCTCATTGCACGGCAATTTCAAAGCAGGTTGCAAGGAAAACAATTTCAGATTCACAAGACAGTTACTATAAACGAGGCAGGTAGGTGATAAGCTGCCAACTTTAAAAATACCAATACTGTACTGGTATTTCACCAGAAGAAGAATGGGCAAATAACCAGGGTCTTCATCTAAAAAGAATTGTTAGAAGCCATATCACAAAGGGGAAGTTGGGTCAAGCCATATCACAAAGGGGAAGTTGGGTCATGGCTTGATCCAAGGTGGGTCACAATAGGAGCATGACCACCTTGCAAATATATGGTAAAAGACTAAGAAATGGGTCCCCGAATGGTTAAAAGTGGGTCCTGGGTTTGAAAAGTTTGAAGATACATATAGGGAACCTTTGGCCCTCCAGATGTTACAAGTCTCATCAGCCCCAGCAAGTATGGCCTATCATCAGGGGTGATGGGAGTTATAGCTCAGCAACATCCAAAGAGTCCCCACTCCTGCTCTAGGAGCATGTCCCGACTACCAGACCTGTGGCTTCAGAGGGAGCTCAACCCCATCCAGGACAGACAACAGCCTCCTCAAGTCCCAGATCTGGGAACTACCTACCCACAGGGCCTTCGTCTTACCAGGATTCACTATCACCTTACCAGGTCTCACCAAACCAAGCATTGGTTCAAGACCAGCATAGCCTTACCCGACTCTCTACAGAGAAACAGAGCCGGATATAACTGGCACACTTGATGACCTCTCACTCCAAATCCTGTAATGACTGGTCCGTCAGTTCCATATTATAGATGCTAAACACTGTTGGGGACAGAATGAAACCACAATGGCGCTCTACAGCCAAAAAGTCAAGAGACTTAGCAGGCATCGGCCAATGTCATTTTCTGGTAGTGTCATTTTAGGTTGGAGTACAACCAGAGCAACACAGTGGTCCCTGCTCAAAATTGCAAGAACCTCTTAGAGCTGAAATTTTGAGGGGAAGTTCTAGGAAACTCCCCTCTCCCCCCTTACGTTACTTTTTAAAGTGCTATGTTTATTGGTGGCATTACGTAAATGAGTAACTACTAATCAGCTATGTAGGTTACCTGTTCAAAAAGGCTATGAAAAGTGTGTGAGGGAGTGGGTAATTAGTGGTCTAAACCACTGAGCCTCATGGGCTTGCCGATCAGAAGGTTGGTGGTTTGAATCCCCGCAATGGAGTGAGCTCCCATTGCTCTGTCCCAGCTCTTGCCAACCTAGCAGTTTGAAAGCACACCAGTGCAAGTAGATAAATAGGTACGACTGCTGTGGGAAGGTAAACAGTGTTTCTGTGCGCTCTGGTTTCCATCACAGTGTTCCATTGCACCAGAAGCAGTTTAGTCATGCTGGCTGCATGACCCAGAAAGCTGTCTGTGGACAAACGCCGGCTCCCTCGGCCTGAAAGCGAGATGATCGCCGTACCCCGTAGTTGTCTTTGACTGAACTTAACCATCTAGGGGTCCTTTACCTTTACCTTTTTTTAGTGCACATGAAATGATACTGGATATTGGCCTCAGATAATTTTAAGAGTTAAACACACATGCTCATGCACGGGCACACACAGAGACACAGACAGTGCTAATGTTTGCTTCCTGTGGGAAATGCAGATTTCTCTTTATCATGTGGAGTGAGCCAATATTTATACAGCCCATGTCACTGTTGATATTTGCTGCACCATCTCAACATATTGAGGCTGTGGGAATTGTTTGTCCAGTGTAACTTTCCAGGAGACCGCTGGCTATTTATAACTCAAGCTCTTGTGTCTTGTCACAAATGTTTTGTGTTTAAAATTCTAGTTAGGCTCCAAATCCTAATTATAAACGCAGTACTATTTCTGTGCTGTTTATCACTTCCTCTGTTTTTTGCTTTGTAAAAGCCCAACTTCTTGAAGCTACATTTGGAGCTCAGTGATAAGCGTTTACTTCGAGTGGAATAGTTTGTACAGTGTTTGTACAATAGTTTGTGCATTATGTGTAAAGTGTGCTGGCCTATTTTCTTAACAGAAAAGTACAACTTTCTAGTACTGTTGAGTGGGATGCTTAAAGCAGGAGAAGATATACACTAAAAAAAATACTAAATTTATATTTACCTAAGAGTTTTTCTTTGCTAAGTAAACCTCATTCATGCAGTTGTGACGATTTGGTATCTATACCAAAGCAACAGCACTGTGCGACATTATAGACTCATGGCAGAAAACAAATTTTAAATTGGAACATGCTTTCTTGAAGTGATGGAACAAGGTAATTATGAGTTTCCCTGTAATTTCACATTGAGCATTTATTCTTGTTATTATCCCAGTTCCAACTCTACCATTTATGAACTGTTGCACCCATGCCCTTTGCTCCTCTCCCTTGCTGTGGGATGTCCCTGGCAAATAAAACCAGATTCTGAAAAATCCCCAGATAGGCATTAGTTCCACATGAAGTCATGGTTATAAATAGAATAATAGTTGGATGCATGACATGGTAAAAGTCCAGATTGATTAATTGGCAATGAGAAATAACAGATTCCGAACAACTTAAAAAAAAAATTAGGCCTGAATTTTGTTATATACTTTATTGATTTTGGGAGCATTGCTCTCTCCAATCTGACTGAGGCAAATAATTGCACCCTCCCGTTTTGGAGGTATCATGAATTTACTGTTGTGAATGGATCCAAACCACCAAACAGCATATTTAGTTGAACAGGAGGAAAGACCTAGAGCGGAAAAAAGCCTTACCACGATTGAAAGCAGTAGATGAAACTGCAAGTTTAAAACAGTTCAAATGCTGACCCTCTCAATTTTTGCATTAGGTAATCCCTGCCAGGGACAGAGTGGAATGTGGAGGCTCCCCATAAGAGTTGGTAGAGATTCCCCCCTGCTGAGCCACCATTCCTGGACATCCAGCATGAGAGTCGGGCCTTTGGTTTCATGGCATGATCTTCCACACCTCTCCTAAAGGCCTCTGCAAGCTCTTTCTTGTCTACAGGCCTTGGCACAGAGACTGATCCCAAGAAAAGCAGGAGTAGAGCCACTGGCTGGGACAGAACAATCTTGTGGGTGGTTGGCTGGGACATGTATTCAAATCATTGGTTTGGCCATAGTCCTGCATGCCCAGGAGGGCCTGGCAGGGGGTGGGAAGGCTCTGAAGCAGCTCCAAATAAGTTAACGACAACATTCAGCAAGCCCTTTGCCTTGTTTTCTTTAATGTATGTGTGCAACTCTCCTAGGAAACTACTGTAGCTTGCATGCTTTGGTGTTAAAATGTGCACATCTACGTTACTTTGATTATATTCTGTAACTCTGATTTGTATCTCATGTAGTCTCACTTGCATGCTAAGAAATAACTGAAAATGGTGAAGGCTGTTTTAACGGAAAAATTATTTGGATCCTTTACAGAATGATGTGTTTACGACTACTGTAAACCGTTTTTCTAAAAAATACGTAGTGTCGGTATTGTTCAGTAGTTGCCGTAATAAGGCTTGTTCAGCTTATTTACATGTATCTAGCAGAGAGCTTGTTTGAACGGAGTTAATCATTTGCAAGATTCAGAAAGGCCCTGTTGACTATAATGTAACCACAGATGATGTGAAAGTGAAAAAAGCTATTTCCGGGCACCCGGCCGTTACCCAACCAGGAAACAAAAGGGTGTAACCACTTTATCTAACAAACAATAGTTTTCATGTCTCTTGCTTTGTTAGTAGTAGGGTGTT